>NC_140950.1:62509862-62639862 GCF_014529385.1 Adiantum capillus-veneris
CGCGCCCTTTCTTTTATCATGATGCCCAAAACTCTTGCAAAGAGAAACGATTGAGTGAACTTTTTTGCTTTCATTGCCCTCACATTTTAAGGTGCCAATGATGCCCAAATGTACACAAACAAACAATATGCATCTTATATTACTAACCTCCTTATGGTCAATTGCAAGAGACCTTAACATCCATGCGACGATTCTTGGTAGATGCAAGTGTACATGCTAGCTAGATTGAGTGCAATCTAACCTATAAATTATGAAATTTATCCACATATAGTGAAAAAGTTGTTATAGCCATGCAATCACCCCCTGGTGTCACACCCATCATGAATACTGCCATTGACAAGCAAAGGACACATTGCTCACCAAATCAGTTGTGCATACCAATGGCAAAGTTTCTTCTACTACTATGTGGTGTAATATTGGCATGTTGGTTCATGGCTGGTACATGCATCCTAATTGCCAACAAATAGCAGTTGATCGACTGTGATGCCCCAAATGCAAGACCAAAACTACACGAGAGAAGCATGGGAGAGTTGCTATCATGACCAATGCCTTGATTGGGAAGGATGGTGAGAGGGGATGTTAATGCATCGAAAGGATTTGTTGTTCATTGCAAACACTATATCCAAAGAAGAATACCAGCTCTCTATTAGTCTATTTAGAGGGCCACTACCACTCACCAGGGTCCCATATCAATTGTGTGAGGGGGCGACGGTCTCTAGCCTAATCGCAAATTCACTACCTCCTTAGAGAAAAAAATAGGGTGTTAAGACAAGAAGTCATGTGAAGGGAGCCCATTACTTAATTCATTTCCAAGAGACCTCAAATTGACCTGATAATTCTTGAACTCAACACACACACACACATAGATAGAGAGAATGGGGGGGGGGGGAGGGACAAACTTGCCATGATTAGGAGGAGTATGTTGGAGCTTGGCATGACCAACTAGAAGGAGATTTATCATTGGTCAATCCACAAGAATGTGGAGAGTAACTACACTTCATTAGTTGTTCGATCTTACACTCGGAAAGGTAGACATAGTGTTGATCCAAAATATAGATTTGTGCTTGGTTGATGTGAATGAGGAGGGCACATAGATCTTGTGTGTTGTCATACATTGTCATCTAAAAAGTAGTTATAGTGGTGGTTGATGCAAAAGTGTATTAAAGAGGTATAAAAGCTCACATGAGAATCATAGGCATTTGCCCACATTTGCCCTCCCTATGAAGGGAAGGAGAACAATGGTTGCTTCAATTGATGCCATGTAGCCGCGGCAAGGCGCGGCTCGCATACTAGTATATAGTTTAGATATAGATCCCCCCCCCCCCCCCCCCCCTTTTTTTCCTTTTCATTTCTTTTACTTTTCATCCCAAATTGAGATATCTTCTAAGATACTAGTTAATAAAATGTTGCATCGCGATCAGAATCCTCCATTGTCCTTGCTGGTTTTGGGAGTAATAAGGTAGCAGGTCGTGCAATAGATCACGTTAGTTAGGGGGGATTTGTGAGGAGGCTAGCTTGTGGATTTTCCCTTGTGCTGGATCCGGTGTGGCGCACCATAGCAAGATCGAGGGTGTTGACGCGCTGAGTTTCCTGCTCAAAGTTTGTCAAAGGGTGGTGATAATTCCTTGGTAGCGTTGCAGTCATTATTTGCAAGATTCTCATCATTTCTTTCCTGTTGCACTTGGTGCACACGAATCGCGATCCATCTGCGTTGGGCTGAAGTGTGTGGGGCTCGAATGAGGGAGCTCGTGACACGGTGAGCGCAAGGTCTTGGCTCGAAGCTTTTTAAAAAAAAAGAGGGTAGCTATTAGCAACGACTGCGGTCCTTGGCACTTGCTTGAAGCTTGTCTTCAAAGGGGAAAAAAAAAAGAGAGAGAGAAGAGAGGAAGTTTGCACAAATACTAATTCAAATGACAGAGGCAATTTAAAGCTAGAAGACAAAGGCAACTTGGACATTGCCAAGGGATTGGGCTAAAAATGGAATCCAAGGCCTTGCCCATGGAGGAAGACATCGTCAAGTTTTCACAAATGTTTGCGGCAAAAAAAATGGCATTGAATGATGAGGTAGCTCTGATGGATGAAGGGAAAGGGTTGACTTTGTGACCTTTGAACGACATTGTTATGAAGGGGGAGACTTCGACAAGTGGTCCGGCCCAAATAGTTAATAATGTTTTGTCGGAGGATAAGGTCCGCTTAGTTGAAGAAAAAGGGAAAGAGCTAGTACAAACTACTCAAGGAATCAATTTCAAGGTAATGACCCTCAAGGCGGACGTGCCCCAAGGGCCGATTTGTATAAATGTGAACAAGGGAGCAACAATGTGTGTTGCTCTCAAACCAGTCATCTCATTCACAAGCATTTTGAAGGGTCCCAACTCCAAGGACTTCTCTCAAGACACAACTGCGGAGGTATCAAGTGGGGGAGGCAAGGAAAATTTGAAGAATGTTAAAGCTCGGCTCGAATAGGAGCTTAAAAACAGGCAGCTAGAATGCGGCCCAAGCAAGAACAAAAGAACTTGCTCCCAAGTTGAATGCAATGGGCTTTTTGACAAAGGGCTGACGAAGCAAGCCTATAGTGCTTTAAAGAGGTCTCTGCCGCAGCAAGTGGAGGTGGTAGAGGCTATCACTATTGTGATTCCACTAGCACAGAAAGCAGCTAGCCACACAAGTTAAGCTTACACTCATTTTTGGCTTCCGTGGGAGAGTCCCTAATGGGTTCAAAACGATCCAATGGATTCAAGGACCACAAATTCTAAGTCATGGGGGGGGCAATTGAAAACACCACTTACCTAGCCAAGGGCTTCTGCTTGGTGAGATTCAAGGAGGGCTCCAACGTGTCTAGGACCCTTGATAAAGGCCACCTTACATTTAATAGGACCACAATGTGTGTGGCACCATGGAAACCAATATTTTACTAGCAAAATCCCTGTAGGGGATTCATCCGTGAGTTCATGGGTTTGCCTGGCTGGCTCTGGGATAACATCAAATTACTTGCCAGTCAGCTGGGCACCCCTTTGTTTGTTCGTAAAAAGAGGGGACTTGGAATATCCTCTAACTGATTTTGTATAGGCTAGAACATTTCTAAGTCACAGTCATAGTGCATGGTGATCAATGTGGGACCTCGGCTTATCAGTATTCCGCTCAATTTCAAGACGTACTTTGGGGCATGCTTTGAGTGTAACAAATTTGGGCACTTTGTTAAGGACTTCCCCATGAAGGTGAATGGGAATATTGAGTCTACAACACAAGATGCCAGTGTAGGGCTCGACAATCATGTCCCAATAAAGGAAGCAACTATGGAAGAGAAGGAGAAACAAGTGAGGGATATGCAGGGATAGGAGTAGGAAGGAAAAAGAAGCGATGATATGAAATAATGAAGCCACCAATTTGCAGGATAAGTATGTGGAAAAGTGGGGCCTTACACTACAAATCCTTGATGACCCGGGCAAGGACAATCCAGCTGTTTTTCATGCCTCTACACTTAAATTACTGACAGTAGCAACTTCGTTGGCTTTACAAGTCCCAAGACTAAAGAGGATCAAAAGGGTGAAGGCAGTTGCAACAGAATATGTACCATTGAAGGATATTGGAGCCTTCAAAGGGAAAGTCTCCTCTCCCCCCTTGCTCATCCAAAGGGAGGGATTGGTGTCCTACAACTCCACAATCCCTTTGAAGCGCTTCAGGTGAAGGAGCCCCGAATTGCTGGAGAGCCTCCTGACTCTTATAGATTTAGGGATGCAGAAACGGGGCAAGGATCACATGTAAAGGAATCTCGCCCTCTCTCCCAATGATGAAAGTTATAGCTATCCAATCTTGGAACGTTAAAATATTGAAGACCTGGAAGAAACACCCCCTCTTCTAGGAAGAATTTAGAAAAGATAAGGAAGTTAATTGTTGGGGCATCCAAGAACATCATCTAGATGCTCGTAGCAAAAGAAAACAAGCATTGGGGAAGAAGTTGGTGTTCTATGGAGAGGGTGCTGATGGATTCAGTGGCATCCTCTAAATTGTGGACACGGATCTTGAACCTATTGGATGTGGGGCTCGTGGAGGATTAGCTATTGGTAGCCAGGGGTGTTGATAGAGGAGACTACATGAGGCCTGTTGCGGCAACATTTGAGAAGTTGTACATGAAGTAAGTGGTGGGTTGTGTTCATGATCAAGTTTGGGGTGGGGGGGGGGGGGGGGGGTGGGAGAGGGGGAAGCATTCTCTGTCAAGCACCAAGGACAATCAATGGCACTCTCTCTCTCTCTCTCTCTCTCTCTCTCTCTCTCTCTCTCTGAAATAGACATATACACTCCTCAGCAGGATTAAATGGGAAAGCCCCCCGCCCCCTTCTCTCTCTCTCTCTCTCTCTCTCTCTCTCTCTCTCTCTCTCTCTCTCTCTCTCTCACACACACACACACACACACACACACACGCACGCACGTGCACGCACACACACACAAAGCTTCAACAAATAACAAAGACGTCTCTCTCTCTCTCTCTCTCTCTCTCAAACCTGTGACACATAGTAGAAAACGAAACATGATCTCTCTCTCTCTCTCTCTCTCTCTCTCTCTCAAACCTGTGACACATATGACGGTGTCGTAGAAAATGAAACATGATCTCTCTCTCTCTCTCTCTCTCTCTCTCTCTCTCTCTCTCACACACACACACACACACACACACACACACACACACACACATACACGCTCGAGATGGACCAATTTATCGACGTGTGATACAACTCGTTGCTCGTTATTTTCCTAAGCTGCAAAGTAGAGCCACCCTTTACAAAAACAAAAGTGAGACCCTTCAAAATTGAAAGTCGGAAAGAAACTCCATGGCTAAGTATATAGTACTAAGTATTGTGACTTCTTGACAGCTGGAGAAGTCAAAACTAAGTCTTTTCATTTTCTACCATCACTCTACTTGCTACTTACCTTTCACTTTTCTATTTTAAACCAAATGATTTCTTACTTATCCTTCACTTTTTTATTTCAAACCAAATGTTTCTTAAGTTCTTGAAATGAAGAAGAGAGTGACATATGGATGCCCTCTTCTTCCTTGAAAATTTTAAGCTCAATTATATATAGTATAGAAAACATTTATCTTCAAAAAGCCACCAGTTTTCTTGACTTGCAAACAAAGCTAGAAGGCTATTTAGCCATTCCAAAGTGACCAGGCTCTAAATGTAAGCAAAATGACATGGAAGCAGTCCTACAATGGAGGCACATGTATAGAGGCAACCCTACAATAAGAGATCGTAGTCATCATTTCTAGGGGGAGGCAAAGGGCCCACATTAGGTATGCAATACTAAGGAGGATCCAAATGAGCAAAGGATTGCTAACTCCAAGACCAAGGCCAATACCCTCGATTGGCAATGATCATCCTCCAATGCAATCACATCAGTGTTTTGAAAAAATCACTTTTTCAAACATACAAAATTGATTTCCCTTAATTTTCAAAGAGGAAATTTAGAAAATTAGGTTTATTTTGCAAGTATCTACACTATTTTTCTCTATTTGGGGCGGGATTTATCCTTTTCCATTTGCCCTCAACCGGCATTTTTGAAATTGAAAATGACATGATATTAAGCTGAGACACATTTTTCCTAAACTCTAAATGGAAGACCCGCCTTGCACGACCATTGCTATGAGCACTGTAGCAGTAGGCAATACCACCTGTCCCCTTGAAGAACCCCTTTTTTCTTGCCTATGTCAAGATTCGAGATGTGAAAACTTGGGACAGCTAAAAAGCCCGGACGGTCACATTGGAGCTCTCAACATTGTAGCATTCGCTGGTTGGAAAAAAAAAACGAAGAAAGTGTGGAGATGGATGTAGGACTCTCTCTCTCTCTCTCTCTCTCTCTCTCTCTCTCTCTCTCTCATGGTGTGGAGGGCCACATCTAGGAAAAAATGGAGCTCGTCGGGATCAAGGGTGGCAGAAAGGCAACGATAGAGGAGTAGGTGGCTCAGCAAGTGCTTGTGGCCAGTGGGACATGTATTGGATGTGGGGCTCGTGGCGGATTAGCTATTGGTAGCTAGCGGTGTTGATAAAGGAGACTACACGAGGCCTGTTGCGACAACATTTGAGAAGTTGTACATGAAGTAAGTGGTGGGTTGTGTTCATGATCAAGTTTGGGGAGAGGGGGAAGCATTCTCTATCAAGTACACAGGACAATCAATGGCACTCTCTCTCTCTCTCTCTCTCTCTCTCTCTCTCTCTCTCTCTCTCACACACACACACACACATGTGCGCACACACACACACACACACACACACAAAGCTTCAACAAATAACAAAGATGTCTCTCTCTCTCTCTCTCTCAGACCTGTGACACACATGAGGGTGTCGTAGAAAATGAAACATGATCTCTCTCTCTCTCTCTCTCTCTCTCTCTCTCTCTCTCACACACACACACACACACACACACACATACATGCTCCAGATGGACCAATTTATCGACGTGTGACACAACTCGTTGCTCGTTATTTTTCTAAGCTGCGAAGTAGAGCCACCCTTTACAAAAACAAAAGTGAGACCGTTCAAAATTGAAAGTTGGAAAGAAACTCCATGGCTAAGTATATAGTACTAAGTATTGTGACTTCTTGACATCTGAGAAGTCAAAACTAAGTCTTTTCATTTTCTACCATTGAGAAGTCAAAACTAAGTCTTTTCATTTTCTACCATTGCTGTACTTGCTACTTACCTTTCACTTTTCTATTTTAAACCAAATGATTTCTTACTTACTCTTCACTTTTTTATTTTAAACCAAATGTTTCTTAAGTTCTTGAAATGAAGAAGAGAGTGACACATGGATGCCCTCTTCTTCCTTGAAAATTTTAAGCTCAATTATATATAGTATATAGAAAGCATTTATCTTCAAAAAGCCACCGGTTTTCTTGACTTGCAAACAAAGCTAGAAGTCTATTTAGCCATTCCAAAGTGACCAGGCTTTAAATGTAAGCAAAATGACATGGAAGCAGTCCTACAATGGAGGCACATGTATGGAGGCAACCCTACAATAAGAGACCGTAGTCATCATTTCTAGGGGGAGGCAAAGGGCCCACATTAGGTATGCAATACTAAGGAGGATCCAAATGAGCAAAGGATTGCTAACTCCAAGACCAAGGCCAATACCCTCGACTGGCAATGATCATCCTCCAATGCAATCACATTAGTGTTTTGAAAAAATCACTTTTTCAAACATACAAAATTGATTTCCCTTAATTTTCAAAGAGGAAATTTAGAAAATTAGGTTTATTTTGCAGGTGTCTACACTATTTTTCTCTATTTGGGGCGGGATTTATCCTTTTCCACTTGCCCTCAATCAGCATTTTTGAAATTGAAAATGACATGATATTAAGCTGAGACACATTTTTCCTAAAATCTAAATGGAAGACCCGCCTTGCACGACCATTGCTATGAGCACTGTAGTAGTAGGCAATGCCACTTGTCCCCTTGCAGAACCCCTTTTTTGTTGCCTATGTCAGGAGTTCGAGATGTGAAAACTTGGGAAAGCTAAAAAGCCCGGACGGTCACATTGGAACTCTCAACATTGTAGCATTCGCTGGTTGGCAAAAAAAAACAAAGAAAGTGTGGAGACGGATGTGGGACTCTCTCTCTCTCTCTCTCTCTCTCTCTCTCTCTCTCTCTCTCATGGTGTGGAGGGCCACATCTAGGAAAAAATGGAGCTCGTCGAGATCAAGGGTGGCAGAAAGGTAGCGATAGAGGAGTAGGTGGCTCAGCAAGTGCTTGTGGCCAGTGGGACATGTATTGGATGTGGGGCTTGTGGCGTATTAGCTATTGGTAGCCAGGGGTGTTGATAGAGGAGACTACACGAGGCCTGTTGCGGCAACATTTGAGAAGTTGTACATGAAGTAAGTGGTGGGTTGTGTTCATGATCAAGTTTGGGGTGGGGGGGGCGGGGGGGAGGGGAGAGGGGGAAGCATTCTCTATCAAGCACCAAGGACAATCAATGGCACTCTCTCTCCCTGTCTCTCTCTCTCTCTCTAACAAAAATAGACATATACACTCCTCAACAGGATTAAATGGGATAGCCCCCCGTCCCCTTGCCCCTCTCTCTCTCTCTCTCTCTCTCTCTCTCTCACACACACACACACACACACACACACACATACACACACACGCGTGCGCACACACACACAAAGCTTCAACAAATAACAAAGACGTCTCTCTCTCTCTCTCACACACATACACACACACACACGTACACGCTCGAGATGGACCAATTTATCGACGTGTGACACAACTCGTTGCTCGTTATTTTCCTTAGCTGCAAAGTAGAGCCACCCTTTACAAAAACAAAAGTGAGGCCCTTCAAAATTGAAAGTTGGAAAGAAACTCCATGGCTAAGTATATAGTACTAAGTATTGTGACTTCTTGATAGCTAAGAAGTCAAAACTAAGTCTTTTCATTTTCTGCCATCACTGTACTTGCTACTTACCTTTTACTTTTCTATTTTAAACTAAATGATTTCTTACTTATCCTTCACTTTTTGGCCTGTGGAAGGCCATAGGGTTAAGTGTGCAAAGTTGTTGCAAAACTGAGGCCATTGGATTCTTTGGCTATATGAGCGCCACATGGCAAGGTTCTTTATAAAATATCTTTGTTGTCCCTTTTGTTTCCTTACATCACTTTCTTTGAGAGACAAGTGTCCCTAAGGGATTCAAAAGTGTTGTGAATAGAAAGCTTAAACTAAGGCAGCATTTACTTTGTTTGCATGCTTGAAAATGACTTCTATACTTCTATATTATATATGAAGCAGCTTAAATTTTTTAAGGAAAGAGAGACCCTCCATGTGTCACTCACTGCTTCATTCAAGAGAAAACCTTATAAGACCTCTATTTTAAAATGCAAAACTCAAAGGTAGAAAGATTTAAAATGCAAAAGTGAAATCAAACTTGACAACTTCTAGATTTCCTTGGGTCATAAGTCTCCAAGTAGTAGCAAAAGTCTGGTAAGAATCTGGTAAGGCATCAAGAACAGTCTGCACAAGTGAACTGTCTGAAATGACTTTACCTACAGAAATAAGCTGCTCATTGATATCCTTGACACTAGCAAGGAAAGTGTCCATATCATCTTCGTTAAGTACACATAGCAAAAAGACTTTGGAAAATGTAAAGTCAAAAGCCTTTCTACTTTACATAAAGTAAATAGTCCAGCTTAAGTGCACATAACAAAAAAATTGACAATTGTTGTGGATATTTTATTATTTTATGAGAACTTAATTTTTAAAGATAAAATTGCCTTTGTTTTTTTAAAGGGTTTTTTTAAAGATCAATATTGATATCTCTTAACAATTTGTGAAAGTGTATTTTAAAATAAAAAAATTTGGCCAAAATCACAATAGTAAGTGAATGTATTTAAATCTCTCAAGCTTAGCCGAGCCTTGAGGTGTTGAAGATTACACATTTGTTCTCTCCCAGAGTCTACCAAGAACAAATTAGGTGTACTATACTAACAAACTTTTACTTACCATACCTTGCCACAACGGCATCCGTGTATTTTGAAAACAAACAAGTGTATTTTCAAAATTTTAAAAATAACTATAAAGAGACACTTCTATACCCTTTTTGAAAGTGCTTGAAAAATTGTTGGCATTGGGCACTTGTGTTGGTGTCCCTTCTCTCAATTTATCGGTTACTATAGTGAGTGCATGTATGTATGTACATGCACATGACAGAGACATTAACAAAACTCAAACATTGAGTATATTTTATAAAGAGAGGAGGGCTTGCCTGCTTATGACAAATCTCGGACATCCATGGGGTAGATCTCGATGCAACTCAAGTATGTAACCGGAGAGAGAGAGAGAGAGAGAGAGAGAGAGAGGGTTGACAAAGAGAGGAATTTTGTGGACAACCCACTATTAGATTTAGCAGGAGTACATCTTCTTGTGTAAATCAGCTTTTGGGATGGTAGATAGGCCAATTTCAACACGTGCATACATGCTTGTGTATTTCTGTATACGTGTGTGTGTGAGTGAGTGTGGAGAGAGAGAGAGAGAGAGAGAGAAGAGAGAGAGAGAGAGAGAGAGAGAGAGAGAGAGAGAAAAAAGGGCACTTATCAACGAGAAGAAGAGAGTAGAGAGAGGTTCCATGTATATATGTGTGTGCATGTGAGTGTGTGTGGAGGGGGAGAGAGAGAGAGAAGAAGAAGAAGAAGAAGAAGAGAATTTTAACATCGTAGGAAACTATCCCAAGAGACCTTGGAGATCTAGCCGACGAGGAGAGTTGAACTCAAGACCTGTTATTCAAGAGGAAAATTGTATAACCTTTCTATCACCCAAGTGTGGTAGATTGGTTATGCCATTTCCCTCTTGCATAAATCTTTCCTCCCCCCTTACCTTCCAACAGGCCATCGTGAGTCCTCACCTTGTTTATTTCAAACCAAATGTTTCTTAAGTTCTTGAAATGAAGAAGAGAGTGACACATGGATGCCCTCTTCTTCCTTGAAAATTTTAAGCTCAATTATATATAGTATAGAAAGCATTTATCTTCAAAAAGCCACCGGTTTTCTTGATTTGCAAACAAAGCTAGAAGTCTATTTAGCCATTCCAAAGTGACCAGGCTCTAAATGTAAGCAAAATGACATGGAAGCAGTCCTACAATGGAGGCACATGCATGGAGGCAACCCTACAATAAGAGACCATAGTCATCATTTCTAGGGAGAGGCAAAGGGCCCACATTAGGTATGCAATACTAAGGAGGATCCAAATGAGCAAAGGATTGCTAACTCCAAGACCAAGGCCAATACCCTCGACTGGCAATGATCATCCTCCAATGCAATCACATCATTGTTTTGAAAAAATCACTTTTTCAAACATACAAAATTGATTTCCCTTAATTTTCAAAGAGGAAATTTAGAAAATTAGGTTTATTTTGCAGGTGTCTACACTATTTTTCTCTATTTGGGGCAGGATTTATCCTTTTCCACTTGCTCTCAACCGGCATTTTTGAAATTGAAAATGACATGATATTAAGCTGAGACACATTTTTCCTAAACTCTAAATGGAAGACCCGCCTTGCACGACCATTGCTATGAGCACTGTAGTAGTAGGCAATGCGACATGTCCCCTTGCAGAACCCCTTTTTTGTTGCCTATGTCAGGAGTTCGAGATGTGAAAACTTGGGAAAGCTAAAAAGCCCGGATGATCACATTGGAGCTCTCAACATTGTAGCATTCGCTGGTTGGCAAAAAAAAAACGAAGAAAGTGTGGAGACGGATGTGGGACTCTCTCTCTCTCTCTCTCTCTCTCTCTCTCTCTCTCTCTCTCATGGTGTGGAGGGCCACATCTAGGAAAAAATGGAGCTCGTCGGGATCAAGGGTGGCAGAAAGGCAGCGATAGAGGAGTAGGTGGCTCAGCAAGTGCTTGTGGCCAGTGGGACATGTATTGGATGTGGGACTCATGGCGTATCAGCTATTGGTAGCCAGGGGTTTTGATAAAGGAGACTACACGAGGCCTGTTGCGGCAACATTTGAGAAGTTGTACATGAAGTAAGTGGTGGGTTGTGTTCATGATCAAGTTTGGGGTGGGGTGGGGTGGGGGGGGGGGAGGGGAGAGGGGGAAGCATTCTCTATCAAGCACCATGGACAATCAATGGCACTCTCTCTCCCTCTCTCTCTCTCTAACAGAAATAGACATATACACTCCTCAGCAGGATTAAATGGAATAGCCCCCCGCCCCCTTGCCTCTCTCTCTCTCTCTCTCTCTCTCTCTCTCTCTCTCACACACACACACACACACACACACACACACACACACACACACACACAAAGCTTCAACAAATAACAAAGACGTCTCTCTCTCTCTCTCTCTCTCTCTCTCTCTCTCTCTCTGACCTGTGACACACATGACGATGTCGTAGAAAATGAAACATGATCTCTCTCTCTCTCTCTCTCTCTCTCTCTCTCTCTCTCACACACACACACACACACACACACACACACACATACATGCTCGAGATGGACCAATTTATCGACGTGTGACACAACTCGTTGCTCGTTATTTTCCTTAGCTGCGAAGTAGAGCCACCCTTTACAAAAACAAAAGTGAAACCCTTCAAAATTGAAAGTTGGAAAGAAACTCCATGGCTAAGTATATAGTACTAAGTATTGTGACTTCATGACACCTTAGAAGTCAAAACTAAATCTTTTCATTAGCTACCATCACTGTACTTGCCACTTACCTTTCACTTTTCTTTTCTATTTTAAACCAAATGATTTCTGACTTATCCTTCACTTTTTTATTTCAATGCAAATGTTTCTTAAGTTCTTGAAATGAAGAAGAGAGTGACACATGGATGCCCCAGGCCTAGAAATTGAAGGGTGCCCTTGTCCTTCCTAGGGAAGGGGAATTCCCTTAGTTGGCCTTCGGAGAGGAAGGGCCATCATACAGTTTGCCCGTCATCATGCAAGGTAAAAATGCACTAACCCGTCACTCGATACCCCTTAATTTTCTTGCTCCTATGAAATATTCACTTGCTTTTGGTGTATCTTTTGTTGTTCCATACTTAAGAGGAGCTAGCATTAGGTATTCTTTAATTAAATTCGATGGTTAGTAAATTTTTAGAATATTTGTATATTATAATTTAGCTTTGTTTACTCCTCTTCCCCACAAAAGCATCACCATTAGTTTTCACGTCTCTCTCTCTCTCTCTCTCTCTCTCACACACACACACACACACACATCTTAAAAGCACTCACTTTAGCCAACATGTGCCACAAGAAGAGTATGCAAGAGTGTGCAAGTTTGAGGGACATTTGTGAGGTGAGGCCCTCTGACAAAAGGAAGAGGAGGGAGGCAATTCAACGAGGTTAGGCCCTCTAAGATGAAGAAAGAGGAAGGTGTCTTGGTCAATGCCTATTGCAACAAAGGCATGGACGAAATGATCCAGGAGTTTGTGCAAGGGTAGAGGCTAGGGGCCAAGATGTGGTTCGAGATTCTCTTGGCATATAGTGGCCCTTCAACGGGCATGCTCCTACTTGCATGCTATAGCTGCAAGTAGGAGAGAGGGCAGTGGGTGGCGCAAAGAGAAAAAGAAGTGTACATAGAAAGTGTTCATCTCTCATGTGAAGCCATGCAGAGGCCAAAAATGCGTAGAGAGAGAGAGAGAGAGAGAGAGAGAGAGAGAGAGAGAGAGAGAGAGAGAGATCGTGACTTGTTTCCTTGAGCCTCAATGCTATCTCCTCATTACCTTTAAAAGATTCATGCCCAAACTCAATTGTAGTCACACATGCGCTAGAGGCTAGGACATTAGAGGAGAAGCTTAGGTCGCTAGATTCTAGAATCATCATGCACGTTGCACACATCACAAGTCTGGTTGCATCAGGCTTTGCATTGCAAAGCATCTACATCCATATAAAAAGCATAACTAGTGAGCTGCCACTCTCAAATCTTGTCGCATTTTGATTTTTAGAAGGTCTTCATTAAAAATAACATATTAAAAGTGTTATCTCTTCTTTGATCTAGGTGGCGGGATTCAAATTTTAATAAATTTAAACTTATATTTTACCACCTTAAAGCTTAGGCTTTGTTTTTTTTCTAATATATAAGCAATGCTCAATAGGAGCTATTTATATTAAAGAAGAAAAACACTACAAGTGTCTTGGCTTTTATATGGACCTGCAACCCACCATTACAGACCATGAAAACCCCATGTGCATCACATGCCACAAGGAGCATAAACACCATAAAGACTAGGATCTTACAAACAATATATTTGGACACAGATCTTGAGTAGCGGATGCCACCACACCGAGGTCCTTGCCACCCCACCCCAACATGTCCAATGGATAGGAAGACAAAACGACACATGGCAGCAAATTATAATCTATCGAAGAAACTTCCTACCACCATAAAGCTCAAACTAAAACGAATCCATCCTGAATGCAGCACATCCGAGTTACACCTTAGAACTTAGGCTCATGTTTTAACTAAGCAACCTTCTACTTTGATTTTTTTTGGGCTATTTTATAGAACTTATCTTTGAAGGGCATTTTCAAAACTTGCCCTTCCTAGTGAAGGCTTATTTTCAAAGGACCCGTCTATTGGGAAGGGGCCTCTGAACGGCATGCTCTTCACCGGGAAGGCCCATCACAAAAGTGCCATGCATGTGCAGGGCTAGACCCCTAAGGAAGAGTGGGAAGGGTTGCAATTTTCAGCACTGGGATGCCCTCTTTTATAGTATAGATATAGATGAGAGTTCATTTCATATTTCAAAACTAAAGACATGTTCATCATTAGATTTACACAATTCATTTCAATGAGTGTCCACTATCTTATTTCACCCAATCAATATTTTTGACCTGTCAAGAAATGCTTAAAAATACAACTCAACCTTTTTCCTATTTTAGTCAGCAAAAAGAGAAGGCAACGGAGGCCAAAAACTCATGCCTTTCGATTGTTTCAACTCAAAGAGATTTGGCATTGGAGCATGGGTATTTGCTAGCTATTCATTTATTAATGGGTTCACGTGCTCTTGGAATACTGCCTAGACATGCTCTAAGTGCAAAAAGTAGCTGCGCTTTTCTTCACAATTTTCCAAAAGACAAAGCCTCTTTGCACATGACGTTTGTAAGTGGAGGACTTAAGGATTGCATTCTAAAAGGAATAACTTTTTGGCCGGCACAAAGAGTAGAGCTTTAGCATTGCTTCACTCTTTTTGGCTTTTTAACAAGGTGAAAGTTCATACATAATGCTATTGAGATGAAATTAATAATAAGAGGATTCTTTTGAGAGGAAAAAGGAGAAAGGGACACTATCATTTTATTTATTTTCCTTGTCACAATAGAGTATTATATTTTTTGAAACAAGTATAACAATAATTTATTTAGATTATAGTATGTTTGAAAAGCATAAAAAATAATGATTAAACCAACATTCAATTGTCCTCTTTAAAAAAAAAGAGCATACAAATGTCAATATCTTTCACAAAGATCTAAGAGAAATATTAAAAAACAAGTGTAAGGGTCACGATGGTTTTCTTATTGTTATGGTTTTCTAAAACAATAAGAAAGTGATAAAATCATTAGGTTGAGCTTAACTAGAATCATATAAGGTGAAACATTGTTAAGAATGTCTCTTTTATTAAACGAAAGAGTTTCCTCTTCGCAGAGAAGCAAATCGAAAATACTAGAAAAACTTTTAACTAACTTCTCACATATTTCATCGATTTGTTTTCCTTTTATCATGATTATATATATATATATATATATATACACACACACACACACACACACATTATATACATACATCATAAAAACAACTCATTAATATATATATATGTATGTGTGTGTATCTATACTATAACAAAAGGAAAAGGGATTCCAGTCCCCTCCTCGAATACGTGGCGAATCCTCCTCACTCTGACCACCTCTAACAGTGTGACATATAACTAAGCGCGCTTTGTGAGAGAGACAAAGACTGCACGAGAGAGGCGATCGAAGGTTGCGAACCATACTAGTATATACATGTGTGTGTGTGTGTGTGTGTGTGTGTTTGTTTGTTTGTATATAATATATGAGAATTATGCAAGGTGACGCTTCACTTTAGCATTTTAAAAGAATAGAATGCAAGAGAAGTCAAGCCATGTAGGGATATGAAATGAAAGGCGAAAAAAAAGATTCATTTAATATTTCAAAACAAAAATAACATTTAAGGTAAGTCTCAATCATCGATGAAAACATTGTAAGTATCTCTAACTCAACTCTCCTTTGAGGCTTCTTTTAGAAAGTCAATATTTTTCTTTGCCATGTGACACTAAGCGCAAGCTTTATCCAATGGTCCATAATTGCACCAAAAATCCAACGCTTTACTAAGGACTCTTATGTAATCCAAAAAGAGAAATTTTTGATGAAAATATGGAATAAATATGCAAAAGAGTGAGCGATAAATATGGAATTCATAGAAAGCATGCATCCTCTTCTGTCCACAGTCCTCAAAAATTAATTTTTTTGGGTAAAAAAATATCATTGATTGAGATAATCTTATATGCGTTGTCATTTAAAAAGAATAGCTTGGTTTATTTTCAATGAGAAATAAATTGATTGATGATTAAGAAGGGACATCAGTTCATAACCAGGATGAGATGGCTGGTCTGATGTTGAGCTATCTTAGTCAAATCATTGGACGGCCAGAGATCTAGTCCCAAGAAGTGGAAGAATCCAGAGGGACCTTACTGCAGAGTGTGACGAAGGAAATTCCCCACTCATAAGCTAATTGCTTGGAACGGGCATTCTCTGAAGACGAATGTTCACTAACATTGCAAGCCCTTGGCAAGGAAAAGTCCCCCGGTTGGGATGGGATGACGGTGGAATTCTAAAGCGAATTTTGGGATGATCTCAAGGCCCCAATCACAAGATTGGCTAATAAAGCCATGGTCGAAGGGTCGATGGAGGTAAGTGTAAAGAGAGGGCTTATCAAACCCATCCCAAAACAGATCTGATGTTCTCAATTGAAACATTGGCGCCCTATAACGATGATGTCAATGGCCTACAAAATTATAGCTAAAGCAGTAGCCATCAGACTAGCCCCCGTACTAAACAAGATCATCTCTCCCCATCAACATGGGTTCATAAAAGGAAGGTCCATTTATGATAACATCTTGGCAGCAATGGTGGGCATCGAATACACAACTGTCACAAAGCAGGAGTGCATTTTGCTGCATTTGGACCTGGACAAGGCTTATGACAGGATAACATGGACATATATAGAATCTGTCATGGAAGCTCTAGGCTTTGGGCCTCGCCTATGTCGGTTGGTACGCGTACTGAGGGTTGGAAGCCAGTCAGAGATCCTGTTCAACGATAGAATTGTGGGCTCTTTTGAGGTCAAAAGGTCTATTGCCATAGGTTCACATCCTTTAATCACGACGCTCGAAGCTAGTGCGGAACGAGGGGAGTTGCAAGGCCTTGCTTTGCCAAGAAATAGCCAACTCCTAGCAAAACTTTTTGTAGACGATTCTCTCCTCTTCTTGAAGGCATGCCCACAGGTCATCAAAAAATCTCTGGAGATTGTACAAATATTCTCAGTAGCTTCCGGGTCACGGTGTAATGTAGAGAAGTCAAGGTTGATCTCCCTAACGAAAAATGACTCATTTGACCCTTCTGTCTGGTCGGGGGAGATTGTCACAAAAGGAAATATATTCAGATATCTCGGAGCCCCTTTGGGGGTGGACATAACTCACAAGCAAAGATTTCAGTGGGTGCTTGAAAAAATCAAAACAAAAATGAGTAGGTGGGAGTATGCTCTTCTCCCATTCCCAAGTCGGATAAAAGTGATGAATGCCTTTATGATTCCTTATATTGCCTTCACTAGCCCGCTCCTCAAGATGGCTAAGTGTCACTGGAAAGAGTTCTTAAAACCAGTTAAAATGTTTTTATGGAAAAACAACACGAAATCCTCCAGGCCATGGCAATGGGCCCGGTGGGAACTAGTTGCTCGACCAGTGAATCAAGGAGGCCTCAGAATTCTCAACCCTATGGTCCATGCAGAAGCTTGTTGCACCAAGTTTTTTGTTTCCTTGGCTAAACAGGATCAAGTTTGGGCTGTCATGGTTAGAGATATGATAGAAGCATCTAAACTTGGCTCGGATGGTGGAAAGTGGAGAGGGGTGGAGGTTCATGACAAACTGTTAGCCCCGAAGTGGTCTACCTTAAGATAGGGGAGCAGCTCGGGAGAATTGATAAGAAAATGCAATAGAGCAGCAGGAGTCTTAAAGTGGGGTGAAGAAGTCAAATACTTCAAGAATTCCATTTTGCATTGGTTCCCCTGGCTGTCCAAAGTTATAGATCTGCCACAAACTCCCTATTGGATTGAGACAGCTAGGAAACTGAATAACAAGGGTCTGAAGCAACTTGGGGACTTCTAGGACAGTGGCAACAAGAGTTGGAAAACCATTGACCTTTTGGTTACCCAGTACCAACTCAATAGCTTGGAGGTCTTGCTTGTCCACAAAGTGATGAAGGAGTTTGACAATTTAGTGATGCCAATCTGTGATGCGGAGTTTGATTGGAATGCCTGGAAATGACCCGGAAGTAGTCTCTTATGGAAACCCCATCCTAAAAGCATATATCAGGCATGATGCATAAAAAGAATTGGTCTAGCCCCCTTAACAAGATGTGGAAAAAGCAATGGCCGAAGGAAAGGTGGGAGCAAGTAATGGAGAACATATGGAAGCGAAAGGTTCCACAGCACATGGAGGTCTTTCTATGGAAGGTAATTTCGGGTGCTCTACCGACGGGGGTGAAGATTCAGGAGAGAGGGATTGGATCAAATCGATGCTTGGAGTGCAGGATGGCTAGTGAAGATCTGGCCCACCTATTCATGGACTGCCTAACTATCAAAGGCCTCGCAGGGAAAATATGCAAGTGGGTTGAAAGAGCATGGAAAATTAGTTTCTTCAGACTGACCTTTTCCTTGGAGACAAGAATACAGGAAGTCCTGCCCTCCTCGTCAGCACTCAAATCGTCAGATACTTCTTTTTACATAATGTATGGCAGACAAGGAACCACCGTGTGTTTGAAGGAGGTTTGGAGGTGGCAAGCTTCGCAGAAATTACTCAAGAAATCAAAGTGCTAATATGGACGCTCGGGCGCAAGCAACACTCGGAGGATTGAACTAAGACTACTTGTGCCTTGCTGTCAGCAGGTGGAATGCCTAGGATGGGGGAAAATCTTGGCCATCGGTAAATAAAAGACTTGTGTATCGAGAAGGAGGCGTCGGGTTGGTGGGGGTGGCTGCCCTAATAGCCAATGTAATTATAGTCCCTGGATGATGTCATGGCTCAACAAGAGCATGACAAGACCTTGTAATTTTTTGGGCTGTTCAATATAATTAACTCACAATTGTGAGTTTCGCTATAAAAAAAGATGGGAACCATTCATCAAATAGTGCACCATGTCACAAATTTAGGCCCAATTTTCAAGATTAAAAAATTAGAACGTCCTTTGAAATGAACACTCATAGTTGTGCCCATTGCTATTCATATTAGATAAAAGGGCACTATCACTTTCATTTAATGCATAAGCTAAGACTAAAGGAAGCAAATAACTCCACTATGGAGTAACTTAAAACTTTGTCCTTCCAAGTAATTTTTGTACTCGGTAATAGGTAGCCCTCTTGAATTTTTCACTTGTTCTTTTGAGAAGTATTCACTCAATAGAGCGAGTTTTAATAAATCTATATTTATACTTTTAAAAAAACAAGTGAAAGAGTCACGGTGACTTTCTAAAACAATAAGAAAGTGATAAAATCATTAGGTTGAGTTAACTAGAATTATATAAGGTGAAGCATTGTTCGGGAATGTCTCTTTTATTAAGCGAGTGGGTTTCCTCCTTGCAAAGAAGCAAACCAAAAATACTATTAGAAATTTTAAATTTATAAGATTTTTGAACTAAGTTCTCACATATTTCACCGGTTTTTCTTCCCTTTATCATGGTTTGCTTATATATATATATATATATATATATATATATATATATATATATATATATATATATATATATATGCGTATGTGTGTATGTATGTATAGAATTTACTAGAATTATGCAAGGTGAAGCTTCACTTTAGCATTCTAAAATAATAGAATGCAAGAGAAATCAATCCATGTGAGAATGTGAAATGAAAGGTGAAATAGAAAGATTCATTTAATACTTTAAAATGAAAATAACATTTAAGGTAAGTCTCAATCACCACTCAAAACATTGAAAGTATTCCTAAACCCACCCCTCTCTAAGGCTTCCTTTAGAAAGCCAAAAAGCCATACTCACTCAAGTGAGTGAGTTGTATTGGTCAATTCTATATCTATATCTATTTTAAAATGAAAATAACATTTAAGTTAAGTCTCAATCGCCACCGAAAACATTGAAAGTATGCCTAAACCCACCTCTCTCTAAGGCTTCCTTTAGAAAGCCAAAAAGCCATACTCACTCAAGTGAGTGAGTTGTATTGGTCAATTCTATATCTATATCTATACTATGTATAACGTAGCTTAAAACTTTTGAGCAAGGAGAGGGTCTCCACACGTCGAATTCTTAGGGACTTGCAAGGACTGCTACCCTACCAACTTTTGAGCCTTTCTTGTTGTTGGATCATCTTGCTTACTCCAAGCGTTGCATGTAGCTATGCATTCCCTTGAAGCAATCAATTTTTTAAATTATAACGACGTATAGTAGTCCCACATTGAGAGAGAGAGAGAGAGACAGAGAGAGAGAGAGAGAGACGCTTACATCAACTCTTACTCTTAATGGGTTGTGTATGTGTGTGTGTGTGTGTGTGTGTGTGTGTGTGAGAGAGAGAGAGAGAGAGAGAGAGAGATAGAGATGTACAAGTAGTCCTGGCAGGGTGTACCTCTCTCTGTGTGTATAGAGAGTACAATTGGACATATGCGCACAACTTGTGTAGTGTGTGTGTGTGTGTGTGTGTGTGTGTGTGTGTGTGTGTGAGAGAGAGAGAGAGAGAGAGATGACACCACGCTCGCATATCTATTTGGATGCAAGTGGCATGTAGAAGACAGAGAGAGGGAGAGAGAGCGTCAGTGCTTCAATTTTTTTCCCAAAAATGTGAAAAACCTAGAGAGAACATGTCATAAAACATAATATCTAACTTTACCAAATGATTTTCTCATATTAAACTGATCATTTAATATGGGAAGATAAAAGGGGAACAAGAGTTAAGATATAAATATGTTCTTCTAAACCTATCTCAACAGGGGACCAAAAGGAGAAATGGTTGCATCTCAATAGAGGTCCAAAAGGAGACGGTCTACCAAAGAGAAATGTGCAATAAGTGCTTCTACATTTACCTCAACAAAGGGACAAAGAGGAGAGATAGTTACATCTCAATATGGGTCCAAAAGAAGGTAGTCTATCAAAGACCAAAGTGCATCTAATGGAGCTTAAAAAACCTTAGAGTTAGCTTCATTAAAACCCTCCAAAAGTAAGTGTTAAAAGGTCCTTTGACCTTAGGCAAGCTAGGGATGACCTTGAGGTGGGAATCCTACCCAAGCACGAGGTGCTTGTTGGCTTGCTAACTAAAGTGCTTAAAGTGTTTGTGGGAACCTTGCCCAAAGCTTGAGGTGATTTTTTATACCTAAATGACTAAGGTTCTTGAAGTGTTCAATTCAAAGATAAACTCTCAAGAGGCATAACAGGTTTCCATGCTTAATTGACTACTAGTATGTGACCCGCGCGTTGCCGCGGTTATATGTGCGTCAATTGAAGAAACCATTGTTCTCTTTCCCTTCACAGGGAGGGCAAATGTGGGCAAATGCCTATGATTCTCATGTGAGCTTTTATAGCTCTTTAATACACTTGTGCATCAACCACCATTATAACTACTTTCTAGATGAAAATGTATGACAACACACAAGCTCTAAGTGCCCTCCACATTCACATCGACCAAGCACAAATCTATCTTTTGGATCAACAACATGTATACCTTTTCGAATGTAAGATCGAACAACTAATGAAGTGTAGTTACTCTCCACATTCTTGTGGAATGACCAAGGAAAAATCTCCTCCTAGTTGATCATGCCAAGCTTCAACATTCCCCTCCTAGTCATGGCGAGTTTGTCCCTCCCCCCCCCCCCCCCCCTTGTTTCTATCTATGTGTGTGTATGTTCAAGAATCATCAAGTCAATTTGAGGTCTTTTGGGAATGAATTAAGTAATGGGCTCCCTTCACATGATGTCTTCTTGTTTTAACATCCTATGTTTCTCTCTAAGGAGGCAACGAATTTGCAATTAGGCTAGAGACATCCCCCTCACATAATTGATATGGGACCCTGCTGAGTGGTAGTGGCCCTCGAAATAGACTAATAGAGATTTGGTATCCTTCTATGATTATAGTGTTTGCATTGAATGAAAAATTCTTTAAATGCATTAGCATCCCCTCTCACCATCCTTACCAATCAAGGCATTGGTCATAATAGCAAGGCTCCCATGCTTCTCTCGTGTAGTTTTGGTCTTGCATTTGGGGCATCACATTCAAATAAATCATCAATTGCTATTTGTTGTCACTTAGGATGCATGTACCAGCCATGAACCAACATGCCAACATTACACCACATAGTAGTAGAAGAAACTTTGCCATTGGTATGCACAACTGATTTGGTGAGCACTGTGTCATTTGCTTCTCAAAGGTAATATTCATGATGGGTGTATCAAGTAGGAGTGTTTGTGTACATTTGGGCACCATTGGCACCTTAAAATGTGAGGGCAATGAAAGCAAAAAAGTTCACTCAATCGTTTCTCTTTGCAAGAGTTTTGGGCATCATGCTAAAAGAAAGGGCGTGCTGCAAAACACACACACACACACACACACACACATGGAGCACACATGCACGTTCTTCTTTGAAAGAGAAGACTGTATTCAACCATTCACATGCTTGTCCTTACCTATCTTTTATACCATAACAGCCATTTGGCTTAGCTCCCACTCCCTTAAATGTGAGACAGAGCATTGAGGTGCTACATGGAGGAGAGTCTCTTTTTGTACGCGAATTATATCCCTTAACTATTTGAGAGTGCGATCATCATACCCTACATGAGTGCTCAACTTTTGATCACATCAAACTTGCTTTACCCACATTTTAGCCCATACCATGGCCTACATACCTTTCTCTCCTAGCCACCTCATGGATTCAACTTGTTAGTGGCCACATTTATATCCATAGTCTTCAAGCAATTTACATGTTGTACTTGGTCCCATAGGTCAATCTGACCGTTAAGGATAATATCTCTCTCTCTCTCTCTCTCTCTCTCTCTCTCTCTCTCTCTCTCTCTCTCTCTCTCCCCCCCCCCCCCCAATTAACCTTTGAGTTCACTATGATTGTTTCTATTATATTAAAAGTTATGTCCCCTTCTCCTTGTATAAGTATGTGAGCATGCAAGCCCTTGAGTTCAAGAAACAACGTTCATCGGCTAAAATTTTTAGGTCTCTTGTGATCTTCTTCTCTTTCTTCTTCTTCTTCTTCTCTCTCTCTCTCTCTCTCTCTCTCTCTCTCTCTCTCTCTCTCTTCTAACTTGCTATGCAGCATGACAACTTGTTGCCAACAATGTTTGGATTGGATAAGGTTTGCCTAAACTTAATAGCTGAGAGTCGAGATTAGTTGGTCTCAAGATTAACGGGTCTCAAACCACGTCGCTATGAAGAAAAATCTCTCTCTCTCTCTCTCTCTCTCTCTCTCTCTCACACACACACACACAGGCTGCATGTCTAGTTTGTAGTATTAAAATGAAGCATGTGAGAGGCTAAGAGCCTGGTCGCGTGTACCAGAGAGCCTGCTTTCTACCCGGGCAGGAGACGAATCTTCTCTCTCTACCTATCTAACTGTGGTAGTTAAGAGCCTCAAAAGGGGCATAGCCTTTCACATGGTTGACTTGGTTGACTTTTGAGGCCCTCTCGGCTAGCAGGAACCTGCTCAAGATCTATCTCATCACTCAGTCAAATCAAGCATTTATCTTTGAAGCCACCGATTTGCTTGACTTGCAAACAAAGTTGGAAGGCTATTTAGCCGTTCCAAAGTGACCAGGCTCTAAATGAAAGCAAAATGACATGGAGATAGTCCTACAATGGAGGCACATGCATGGAGGCAGTCCTACAGTAAGAGATCAGAGTCATCATTTCTAGGGGGAGGCAAAGGGCTCACATTAGGTATGCAACACCAAGGAGGATTCAAATGAGTAAAGGATTGCTAACTCCAAGACCAAGGCCAATACCCTCGACTGGCAATGATTATCCTCCAATGAAATCACATCAGTGTTTTGGAAAAATAATTTTTCAAACATACAAAATTGCTTTCCTTTAATTTTCCAAGAGGAAATTTTGAAAACTAGGTTTATTTTGCAGGTTTTTACACTATTTTTCACTATTTTGGGGTAGAATTTCTCCTTTTCCCCTTGTCCTCAATCGGTATTTTTGAAATTAAAAACGGCATGATATTAAGCTGAGACACATTTTTCCCAAACACTGAATTGAAGACCCGCCTTGCACGACCGTTGCCGTGAGCACTGTAGCAGCAGACAATGCCTCTTGTCCCCTTGCAAAACTCGTTTTTTCTTGCCTATGTCAGGAGTATGAGATGTAAAAACTTGGGAAAGTTAAAAAGCTTGGATGTTCACGTTGGAGCTCTCAACATTGTAGCATCCGCTGACACGCCAAAAAAGACGAAGAAAGTGTGGAGACGGATGTGGGACTCTCTCTCTCTCTCTCTCTCTCTCTCTCTCTCTCTCTCTCTCTCTCATGGTGTGGAGAGCCGCAACTATGCAAAAATGGAGTCCGTCGAGATCAAGGGTGGCGGACAGGCAGCGATAGAGGAGTAGGTGGCTCAGCAAGTGCTTGTGGCGAGTGGGACAATCAATGGCACCCTCTCTCTCTTTCGAACAAAAATAGACACACACACTGCTCAACATGACTAAATGGGATTGCCCTCTCTCTCTCTCTCTCTCTCTCTCTCTCTCTCTCTCTCTCTCTCTCTCTCTCAGACCTGCGACCCACACCATTGCCTCCATTCGTCTTAGCTCCCATTCTCTATGCTACGAGACAGGACGTTGGGGCACTAGCGAGGAGTGTCATCGACTTTGCACCTTATGCCCTCGTCAAGTGCGAGAGAGTGAGTACCACACACTACTTGAGTGCTCAGCTTTTGACCACATTAGGTCCTCTTTTTCCCATATATTCAGCCATGAGCTCTTCCTACATGCCTTCCTCTCCCAACCACAATGTGGACTCTCTATTGCGACACTCATTTCAGCCATTTTTTAGCATCGAGAGTCACTTATGACCTACACTCACACCACGTGACATGTTCATTTGGTCCCATAGGTCATATTTGACCTCTGAGGACGATAATAGAACTATCTATCTCTCTCTCTCTCTCTCTCTCTCTCTCTCTCTCTCTCTCTCTAAGACCTGCGACCCACACGACAATGCCATAGAAAATCAAACTCGATCTCTCTCTCTCTCTCTCTCTCTCTCTCTCTCTCTCTCTCTCTCTCTCTCTCTCTCACACACACACACACACACACACATGCATGTTTGAGACGGACCAACTTATCAATGCGTGACATAGCTCGTTGCTCGTTATTTTTCAAGCTGCAAAGTAGAGTCATCCTTTACAAAAACAAAAGTAATCACCCTTCAAAATTGAAGGCTGGCTTGCTAAAAAGTTTGCATGATATAAATATATATATAGTACTAAGTATTGTGACTTTTTGACAAAACAAAGAAGTCAAAACTAAGTTTTTTCATTTTCTACCATCAAAGTACTTGATACTTACCCTTCACTTTTACATTTCAAACCAAATGTTTCTTAAGGTTCTTGAAACGAAGGAGAGAGTGACACATGGATGCCCTCTCCTACCTTGAAAATTTATGCTCAATTATATATAGTATAGAAGTCCTTGAAGTGTTTAATTCAAACCAAATGACTTAAAAAGCATAAAAGACATATGTCAAAATCCTCCACATGTGGCTCTCATGATGTGTTTGAATCCTATTGGATAGGCTTTAAAGGGGTCCAATGAGAACTTAGATACATGAAAATAAATAATTAAGTTCTTTCTCTCAAAGAGAAAAAAGAGGACACATGTCCAAATGATAATTAAATAATACAAGAGAGAAGGAGAGAGAGAGAGGTGGACCAAGCATGAGAGGGGTTATACTCTCCCACAACCACACAAACACTCTCTCATTGTGTGGAGTGCAAAGTGCAAGAGCTCCATCTCCTTCTCCAAGCTTGTTGAGAAGTTGGGATCCTACACCAACAATCTTGGCTATGGAATGCAAATCTAATCAAGAACCATGCTTCAATGCTTAAGCTTGCCATCTTCTTCATATTCATTACTATGCTATTATGCTATGCTAACCAAGAAGTATCATAAAAACTAATATCTAATTTTCCTAAATGATTTTCTCATGTTAAACTGATCATTTAATATGGAAAAATGCCAGGGGAGAAAAAGCTAGAATATTGGTTAACCTGGCAGACCGGCCACAGTAGGGATCCAAAGGAGGGAAAATAGGGATCCAAAGGGGGGGACATCTGCAAAAGAGCAATGTGCAACAATGGGCTTAAAAGACCCTAAGATTTAGCCCATTAAGACTTCCAAAATGCTAAGGTTCCAAAACTCAAAGGTTGTGTCCAAAGGTCAAACATTAGGGAAATTGGATGCTTTGTGTGTCCCAAAAGTCTGCATGCATCCCTACATAGTAGGGGGCGAGCCCTAGTTGTAGGAGATGAGAGAGCAACTCACACACACAAGCTCCCTTTACACAAAGGGAATGAGGGACACATATCAGCTCCCTAGCCCAGATGCCCACAAGGTGTACTCAAATCCTATTGGATGACCTTGGAGCTGGACCAATGAGAATTAGGCTAGAGTAACTCTAGTTTAATCAATTTAAAAACACTTAATAAAAGAACCAATAAGAATTAACCTCTCTAGAAGACTATTGGACAGTCTCCCAAGGGGTCAATGAGCATTCAATAGCGCAATGGCTTGCCTGCTTCCTATTGGCCAGGAGGCAAAGGGGTCCAATGTGAGTTTAGTTACATTTATTAATTACCTAAAGCTCTCACAAAAGAGGAAAGGCAAACACATGTCAAAAGGCTATCACTTATGCTGCTTAATTTCCATTGGCTGAGGCTGAGGAGGTCCAATAGGATGTGAGCATGAGCAAATAGAGAGAGGGGTCGACCAAGAGAGAGGGGGGGCTGATTTTTCAAAGGCATTATTGACTTACACACTCACACAATTGAGGTGTGAAGCAAGAAGACTCTCTCTCTCCTTCTCAAGCTTTAATGGAAAGCTTACCACCTACTCCAAGCTTGTGAGAAGGGAAGCCTATACCAACAACTCTTGGCTTTGTGATGCAAATCCAACCAAGAGCCAAGCTTCAATCCATGCTCATCTCCTCTACCATCTAATTACTAAGCTAAGCTATGCTAATAAGAGTGATTATGTGAGGAGATGTATATATTTCTCGTAAGAATACTCCTTCTTCCTCTCAATCTACTCTCATATCCCGCTAGCTCTCACCATCTTCGAAGGTGTGTGAGGTCTTGGGTCTGAGACCGTGAGGGAATTGATGTTGTGTAAGTATTGTGCTTAGTGCTTGAAGTTTCCATCTTCATAGGACTAGCTAGTATTGAAGGACATTATGCAAAATTTGGACTCACAAAGGGGTCCTTTAAGGAGTTTGACTTTACCTCTCTCTACCAAAACGGGCGCATGGATAAATTTTTGCAAATAAACTCCAAAGTTGGCAGAGGTTTGATAGTTAGAATGTCCTCTTCAAGCTCTATCTAATGATATATAGCACGCCATGAGATTCCTCATATTTTAAAAGATTCTTTTTTTGATTCACTTAGATTCCGACAGAGTTGTCACATCATAGGTGAATCAAAAAAAGAATCTTCTAAAATATGAGGAATCTCATGGCGTGCTATATATCAGCAGATAGAGCTTGAAGAGGACATTCTAACTGTCAAACCTCCGCCAACTTTGGAGTTTGTTTGCAAAAAATTATCCATGCGCCCGTTTTGGTAGAGAGAGGTAAAGTCAAACTCCTTAAAGGGCCCCTTTGTGAGTCCAAATTTTGCCTAATGACACAAAGAATTGTATTGTAAATTTTCTCTCTTAATGGGAGAAACCATAATACAAAGCCTTTTGGAGGGGAGACCAGCTCCATGCAAATCCGGTCGTCAACTGTTGTCAATTGCTTAATTTCTCTCTCTTTTGAAGTATTGTTCATGCTATCTAGCTAGGTGTTATGCTTTTTGTTGCTCTCTCCACCCAAGCACTCTTGTTATTCTCATTAGGAATCTATCCTAATGAAATGCTCACTATGTTCATGCTATTTTCCACTACACACAAGTTACTAGACCATTAAAAGTTACACTGGTATCAGGGCACAAGGTTTCTCTTTTCTTGCTCAAGAATGGAGGTCCTCAAGCTAGCTATAAATGGTTGGTATTATTAATTGCATGTGAGTAAGTAGAATATGGATTTTTCAGCCTTGCAGTGCGCCTGCCTCTGTGCAGTTAACGGGACATTACCGTCGAGAGCTATGGTCTTAATAGTGGAGTCCTACGGGACTTGCCTATGGCTTAACCACTATTGAGCTATTAGAAGCTTGATAGGAACCCGTGTTGTTTTGGTGTTGAACGACCCTCTCTTCTATTCCTTAATGGTATTCAAGCCACGGGTACAGTAGCTTGAGTGCTTTTTCTAAAGGGGTAAAGAGGAGTAGCAACTAGGGCTTGAAGTGCCAAAGTACACCTAAAAGTTGTTAGAATGGCTGACAATAGTAAAGAGAGTGAAATTAATGTTGATAACTTTGATTTTGCTAATGAGCAGGCTACTAATGATGCCCCGATGCTTGTTAACTATCTTGTTTCTAGGCTTTAACAAGCCATGGGCAATCCATCCCTCCAAAGTGAAGTGCAACGACAGCTTCGTACTCATGGGATTCTCCAAGCTCCCCACCATGACGAGAGAGCACCTAGGAAGCCTCCTTGCAAGACATCCAAAAGAGGTCTCTCTCCGATTGGGGAAGAAGAAAAGTATCCATATGAAGGGCTCAAAAATTTGCTCCTTGATGACATATCTCCTTCTCAAAGGAGAATTCAAGAGCCCCCACCGAAGGAACGAGAAAGAAGTGAGTCTCCTGCCACCTTGATGGAGATGGCTCCACGAAGACGGCGGGCTAAACGCTCTCCATCACCTCCAAAACGGAGAAGACCATCGCATACTTCTCCACACCCTACTTCAAAGAGGGATGACAAAAAGCAAGAGAAGAAAAAGGCAAGAAAGAGGACACCCTCTTCTCCATCTTCTTCATCCTCTTCCTCTTATGAAAGTGATGGTGAAGACAAAGAAGATCAAGACAAGAAAAAGGAGAGAAAGAGGTCACCCTCTTCTCCATCGTCCTCAAATTCTTCACCTTCTGAAGAAAGTGATGGTGCAACCTTTGAACCATCAAAAAGAGGAGGCCATAGGAAATCCTATGCCGCGTGGAAGAGGTCGTCCAAACTCAAGAGGTTCAAAGAGGGAGGGAAGAGCATCTCTTTCCTTACCTACGATGGCACCTTTGGTGCTACGGACAAAGTCTTGTCCTTTATCCAACAGTTCAATACGGGGTTTGGAGATGAGGGCTTCACGGAGTCCTCTAAGCTACACCATGTAGCTATGCACTTTCAAAAGTCCACCAGACAATGGTGTTCTAGCCTACGGTCCAACGGTGAATCTCCACAAACATGGAAAGCTTTAAGAGCTTCCATAATGAAGCAGTTTTTGGCCACCAATGCCAAAGACAAATTACTCACCGAATGGCGAAGCTTGAAGCTCTCTCCATATGAATCCATTCACAAATATGTAAACAAGTTTTGGGACCGACAACTCAAAGCCACTGTCTTCAAAAAGTTGGATTTTGGAGAACAAAAGCAACAATTTTGTGCGGGCTTAACTGAAGAAATGGTGGAGTATGTCAACTCCCAAAGGCCATGCACCATATCGGCGGTTATACACCATACTATGGTGGCTTCTCGAATAAATTTCCAAACGGGGGCTAAAAAAAATTATAAGCCCAGAGAAAACAAGGGTTCCAATGAGCCTAAGGGGAAGGACAATGTCCAAAAGTCTCCTAAGGGCAACTCCAACAACGTTAAGGAGAAGGGAGTTTACAAAGGTAAAAAAAAACTCTCTCCTGAAGAGCTTGAGCGTTATCGCATGGATAACCACTGTTTCAAGTGCGGCAAGCAAGGGCATGTGTACCACGCTTGTCACCAAAAGAACACCCGCCATGAACCTCTTAGAGCTACCTTGGTGGAAATCCAAGAGGAGGAAATTCACCACAAAGGATCTCCTCTATGCCATGCTTGGGGAAAGGTAAGAGAACATGATGCTTTTATTCTCTTTGACCCTGGTTCTTGACCCTGGTTCTACTCACAATTTCATATCCACAGAGTTGGCCACCAAGTTAGGCATACAAGCTTACGAGATGGGAGATGTCCTACCCGCAGACGGTGCTTTCAAGGGGCAAGAAGTTTCAATCACTCCCTTAATTGGGAAATTGAGGATCCATGTCCAAAGCTACGTGGACAAAGAGGAATTCTTTATCTCTCCTCTCAAGCATGAGGATGTAATCCTAGGGGCACCATGGTTTGATCTCATGGCTGCCAATGTTAAATTCCTTGAAAGGAGAATCTCCTTTACGTTCAGGGAAAAAGATATGTACATAGATGCTAAGAAAATGGGTAACACCATACCCATTGTACATACACAAGCTTTCAATAAGTCAATAAAGAGATCTATTTCCATGTACATGATTTTTGTTAAAGACTCTCAAAATGAACCTAATGTTTTAGCAAAAGAAAATATACACAACCAAAAGGAATTAGAGTTATCCAATTTTCTCAAGGGCTTTCAAGATGTCTTTATTGACGACATCCCTTGTGAGCTACCTCCTAAACGAGGCAATGATGACCATGCAATTGTACTTCTTCCAGGAAGTTCACTGCCTAACAAACCTCCTTATAGAGTCTCTCAAGCTCAATAAGAGGAGATTATGCGACAAGTGTATGAGTTAGTTGAGAAGGGCATGGTTAGGCCTAGCTCATCTCCATTTTGCTCTACTATGCTACTAGTGCAAAAGAAAGACGGCAAATATCGTATGTGTGTCGACTATAGAGCACTAAATAGGATCACTATCAAGAATAGGTTTCCCATTCCATGGGTAGAAGACCTATTTGATAAGCTACAAGGATAGTTGATCAACACATTGTAAAGACCGCATTTGCACTACGTTTGGTCTTTACGAATATATTGTCATGCCTTTTGGCTTGACCAATGCACCAGCCACATTCAACTACTTGATGGAGAAGCTATTCAGGCCTCATCGAACCTTTATTGGAGTGTTCTTTGATGATATCATCATCTACTCTAATTCATTAGATGAACACAAGCAACACCTCCAGGTAATATTTCAAGTTGTAAGAAAGAATAAACTTTATGTTAATCGAAAGAAAAGTGAATTTTCCTTACAAGAGATTCAGTATTTAGGTCACATTATCTCTCAAGATGGCATCCAAATGGATCCATCAAAGTTAGATGTAATAAAAGGATGGCCTAAACCAAGAAATCTTCATGAACTACGAAGCTTTATAGGTATGTGTGCATACTATAGACGCTTCATAGAAAAGTTCTCACTAATAGCAGCACCATTACATGACCTAACAAAGAAAAATGTTAGGTACACATGGTCTGCCAAGGAGAACAATGCTTTTGAATAGCTTAAAGAAAAGCTTATCTCTCAACATGTGCTTACACTACCGGATCTCTCAAAGCCATTTGACGTCCAATGTGATGCTTGTGGTGATTTCCTTGGAGCTATTTTGCTCCAAGAAGGGCACGCCATAGCTTATGAAAGTTGAAGGCTCGACCCTGTTGAGCAAGCTCTAGGCATATATGAAAAGCACTATTTATTGGCGACTCCTTTCATTCTGCAAACGGATCACCAAAGTCTTAAGTACTTCATGGCACAGACCAAGCTCTCCGACAAACAAATGAGGTGGGAAAATTTCCTTTTGCAATTTCATTTTCATATTGCTCACATTGTTGGCAAGCATAATCAAGTAGCCGATGCACTCTCAAGAAGACCGAGAGTCAATGAGGTTTCCATAGCAACTCACAATGATCTATCTTCTATGATAGATGAGTATGCTATTGATCCCGATTTTAGAGATGTGATTTCAGCCCTTGCACTAGAAAAAGAAGGAGGAACCACTTACTTTACAAGATGGTTATCTTCTCCATGGCAATAGACTATGCGGTACTAACTCACTCCATGAGAAAGTAATGTATGAATCTCATGCTCCTTCTTATGTGGGGCATAGAGGGATTCAATACACCCTAAAGAGGATTGAAACATATTTCTATTGGCCTACCATGAAAGCAAACATACAAGAGTATGTTTCTAAATGTCTGGTATGCCAAAAGATGAAGTCTGATAGAGGGAAGCAACCTGGATTGCTTCAACCTTTGCCAATCCCTAATTCACCATGGGAGAGCATATCCGTGGATTCTATCTTTGGATTGTCTAAGTCTATCCATGGGAATACGGAAATATGGACGATAATAGACAGGTTCAGTAAACAAGCTCATTTTATACCTCTCAAAAAGACTATCAAAGCCCATCAAATGACAACCCTCTTCATTTCACAAATCTTCAAGTACCATGGTTTGGCAATGTCTATAGTGTGGGATAGAGATCCTAGAATGACCAGAGTTTTTTGGAAGGGTCTCTTTGAGAATTTAGGAGCAAGGCTAAATTTCTCACCCGCAAACAGATGGCCAAAGTGAAATAGCTAACCTAACAATTCTCGATTTACTAAAAGCCTATGTAATGGAAGAAGATCAAAGATCCCAATGGGAGAAGTACTTACCCTTAGTGGAGTATGCCTATAATAACAATGTACATACTTCCACGGGAAAAGCACCTTTTGAGGTAACTGAGGGAAGATGAAAAATTCCCTGCTACTTTAGGTACACGGGAAGATCTTCACTGCAGATGAGTATAGCCGAGACCTACAAGAATCTTCCCAAAAGGTTAAGGATGCTATCTCTATCTCACAGCAAAGGCAAAAGGCTGTTGCTGCTGACAAGCACAGAAGAACCCAAGCCTTTAAAGAAAATGATTGGATCTTACTAAAATCTACCAAGGCTCGATTAAGGCACACGAAGGGCAAGAATTTTACGCGACACCAAAAGTACTATGCTAAGTTATGAAAAGGGTAATGTAATCCCTTCCTAATTCTTAGGCCAATCAATGAAATGGCCTATCAACTCAAGTTGCCCAGCCACTGGCTCATACACAATGCTTTTCATGTGAGCCTATTAAAGCCTTACAAAGGAGAGCCACCTCAAGAACCTACTATTGAAGACCCACCGGAGATTGAGAACCAAGAAGAGGTGCTGCAACCCGAGTCCATTCTCCAACATGAAGACAAGGTACTAAGAGGCAGTAAGACTATCCAATGATATCTTATTAAGTTAAATACTTATCCTTTTGAAGATGCTAGATGGATGCAAGGCATACAATCAAAGGGTAACCTAAACCTTGTCAATGCTTACAATGTTTCCCTAGAGTAAGCAAATGTACAAATGTTAAAAATGAACAAAATTTTTGTCTTATAAGACTCTCTTTCTCTTTATTATGCACAAAAATGAAGTAGTATGCATGCTTAGATCAAGTTTGCGGAGACGACGTCTCCCAAACAACGAGTAGAGCTTGTCACTCTACTATGGAAGATTGATAGGACTAATGTACAGACATGCTTGCGGAAGCTTAAGCTCTCAAGTGCCAAATGGACTAGTCATCCATTGTGGAACGATGTCGTAGGGTAACATAGGGATCCTCTACCCGCTAGGAAAAGGACTAATGAATATGCTTTATCTTCTCTACCCCATAGTCGAGGACAACTATGATTTCAAGAGAGAGGTAATGTCATAAACACTAATATCTAATTCTCCTAAATGATTCTCTCATGTTAAATTGATCATTTAATATGGGAAAGTGCCATGGGAGAAAAAGCTAGAATATTGGTTAAGTTGGCAGACTGGCCATAATAGGGATCCAAAGGGGGGGCCATCTGCATAAGAGCAATGTGCAACAATGGGCTTAAAAGACCCTAAGGTTCAGCCCATTAAGACTTCCAAAATGCTAAGGTTCCAAAATTCAAAGGTTGTGTCCAAAGGTCAAACATTAGGGAAATCGGATGCTTTGTGTGTGTCCCAAAAGTCTTCATGCATCCCTACATAGGAGGGGGTGAGGCCTAGTTGTAGGAGATGAGAGAGAAACACACTCACACACACACACACACACACACACACACACACACACACACAAGCTCCCTTTACACAAAGGGAATGAGGGACACATGTCAGCTCCCTAGCCCAGATGCCCACAAGGTGTACTCAAATCCTATTGGATGACCTTGGAGGTGGACCAATGAGAATTAGGCTAGATTAAATCTAGTTTAATCAATTTAAAAACACTTAATAAAAGAACCAATAAGAATTAACCTCTCTAGAAGACTATTGGACAGTCTCCTAAGGGGTCCATCGAGCATTCAACAGCCCAATGGCTTGCCTTATTCCTATTGGCCAGGAGGCAAAGGGGTCCAATGAGAGTTTAGTTGCATTTATTAATTACCTAAAGCTCTCACAAAAGGGGAAAGGGGGATACATGTCAAAAGGCTATCACTTATGTTGCTTAATTTCCATGGGCTGAGGCTGGGGAGGTCGAATAGGATGTGAGCATGAGCAAATAGCAAGAGAGGGGTCGACCAAAAGAGAGAGGGGGCTGATTTTTCAAAGGCATTATTGACTTACACACTCACACAATTGAGGTGTGAAGCAAGAAGACTCTCTCTCTCCTTCTCAAGCTTTAATGGAAAGCTTACCACCTACTCCAAGCTTGTGAGAAGGGAGGCCTACACCAACAACTCTTGGCTTTGTGATGCAAATCCAACCAAGAGCCAAGCTTCAATGCATGCTCATCTCCTCTACCATGCTAATTACTAAGCTAAGCTATGCTAATAAAAGTGATTATGTGAGGAGATGTATATATTTCTCGTAAGAATACTCCTTCTTCCTCTCAATCTACTCTCATACCCCACTAGCTCTCACCATCTTCGAAGGTGTGTGAGGTCTTGGGTCTGAGACCGTGAGGGAATTAATGTTGTGTTTAATAAGTGTTGTGCTTAGTGCTTGAAGTTTTCATATTCATAGCACTAGCTAGTATTGAAGGAACACAAAGAATTGTATTGTAAAATGTCTCTCTTGATGGGAGAAACCATAATACAAAGCCTTTTGGAGGGGGGACCGGATCCATGTAAATCCGGTCCTCAAATGTTGTCTTGTCAGTTGCTTAATATCTCTCTCTTTTGAAGTATTGTTCATGCTATCTAACTAGGTGCTATGATTTTTGTTGCTCTCTCCACCCAAGCACTCTTGTTATTCTCATTAGGAATCTATCCTAATGAAATGCTCACTATGTTCATGCTATTTTCCGCTACACACAAGCTACTAGACCATTAAAAGTTACAAAAAGAGTGATGATAAGTGAGGAACTATTTCTCTCTCCTATGAATGATTCTTCTTCCTCTTCCCTACCCTCATTCCCCGCTAGCTCTCTCCACCTTTGAAGGTGTTTGAGGCCTTGGGACTGAGGCTTGGGATAGATAATGCTTTTTGCAAATTTTATGTTATGCGCGTGATGCATGAAGCTTTCCATCTTCATAGCATCACCAAGGTCACAAGGAACACAAATATTGTATTGTACCAAGTCTCTCTTGATGGGAGAATCTATAATACAAATGCCTTTTAGAAGGGGACCAGCTCCAAGTAAATCCGGTCCTCAACTATTGTCATGTTCTCTAATACTCTCTCTCTTGCAAAAGTATTGTTCATGCCAAGTTAATTAAAAGTAATATGTTTATGTTGCTACCATCAATTAATTTCATCCTCTATGTTCTCAAAGTGATCTCACAAAAATGGCCACTCTAATTCTCTTAATTCCACTATTCTCAAAGTTCATAGGCCATTCCCATTACATTGGTATCAGAGCAGTTGGTTTCTCTTTTCTTGCTTAAGAAGAGAGGTCCTTAAGTTGCCTATTAATTGTTGATTTTGTTAATTATATTAGAGTAAGTGGGACTAGGATCTATTATCGGTTTTATTGAGCCCACTATGTGAGATATGGTGCACACCTCGGGAGCATTGGTCTTAATAGTGGGGTCTTTTTAGACTTGCCTATGGCTTTACCATTATTGAGCAATAAGAATTCCAAAAGGAGCTATCCCTTGGCAATTCTGCTATGTTAGACCCACTTCAACACTCTCTATAATTAACCAATTTTAGCCATGGGTGTAGATACTTAAGTGCTTATTTTCAAAGGCTAAGAGGACTAGCAACTAAGGTTTTGAATTGCCAAAGGATATACTAAGTAAACATAAGTATAACTAGCATTGCTAACAATAACCAAGAGAGTAGAATGAACATTAATAACTTTGATTTTGCACATGAATGTGCTAATGATGATGCCCCTATGTTTATCAATTATCTTTTTACTAGGTTGCATCAAGCTATGGGCAACCCTACTTTGCAAGCCAAAGTTACCCAACAACTTCGTGCTTATGGGATTTCCCTTCCTCTCCAAGAGGAGAGAGAGTTTAGGAGGCCTCTTGATGAGACTCCAAAAAAAAACTCTCTCCCATAAGAGAGGAGGAATCCAAAGAACGAAAAATATGTGAGTCCCTAAGTTCCTCTTAAGATGTGGCTCCATGAAGACGGCGGTCTAGACTATCGCCAACTCTTCCCAAGAGGAAATGGTCAACCCAGAGTCCTTCTCCTCATCACTCCAAAAGGGAAGAGAGGAAACAAAGGAAGGAAAAGGCAAGAAAGACGTCACCCTCTTCTCCTTCTTCTTCACCTTCCTTATCTTCCGACAAAATCTATGGCTACTCTCTTAGAGAATACAAGAGGGGAAGACATCACAAATCATACCCTGCATGGCGAAGATTACAAAAGTTCAAGAAGTTCAAAGATGGAGGAAAGAGTATTTCTTTTCTCACCTATGATGACACCTTTGGTGCCACAAACAAAGTATTGGCCTTCATCCAACAATTTGATGCGGCTTTGGAGATGAGGGCTTCACCGAGTCCTCCAAGCTACACCATGTAGCTATGCACTTCCAAAAATCTACTTGTCAATGGTGGGCTAGCCTTCGTGGAAATGGCAAGGCCCCAAAGACATGGAAAACTCTACGAGTTTCCATCATGAAGCAATTCCTTGCAAGGGATGCAAAGGACAAAGCGCTTACCGAATGGTGGAGCTTGAAGCTGATCTTCAACAAGTCTATCCACAAATATATAGACAAGTTTACATCTCAAAGCTACAGTCTTTCGAAGGATAGACTTCTCCAAGAAAAAGCAACAATTTATGCAGTATTACTTGAAGAAATGGCCGAGTATGTCAACTCACAACGACCTAGCACTATCACCGAAGCCATCCAGCACACTATGGTTGCTTCAAGGACCAATTTCCAACAAGGGGTGAGAAGAAATTTCAAGCCTATGGAAAACAAGGATTGAAATGAAGCTAAAGGGAAGAGCAATGCTCAAAACTCTTCCCAAGGCAACACCAACATCAACAACAACAAGGCCAAAAAGAAAGGAGCTTACAAAGGTAAAAATAATCTCTCTCCCAATGAGAGGCCTTTCGTAAAGACCATAAATGCTTTAAGTGTAGGGAGCAAGGACATGGTTATCATTCTTGCCCCAAAAGAAATGTACTCAATGACACTCCTAGAGCTTCCATGGTTGAAGCTCCAAAATAGGATACTCATTGCAAAGGCTCATCACTCTCCTATGCTTGGGGAAAAGTAAAGGAGCATGATGCCCTTTTTCTCTTTGACCCTGACTCTACTCACAAATTCATATCAATGGAGTTGGCCACTAAGTTGGGCATTCAAGCTTTCAAAGATGGGAGATACTGTAACTACCGATGGAGCTTTCAAGGGATAGCAAAGCTCCGTTACTCCTTGATAGGAAAGTTGAGGCTTCATGTCCAAAGCTACATCGACAAGAAGATTTTTTTAAATCTCTCCTCTCCAACATGAGGATATTATCCTAGGGACACCATGGTTCAACCGCATGGCTGCCAACATGAAGTTCCCTGAAAAGAGAATCTATTTCACCTACATGAAAAAGATCATGTACATAAATGATAATGATTATATCCCTGGTAAATACGTTTGCTTTTGATAGGTCAATGAAAAGCTCTATTTTTGCGTATATAATTTTTGTTAGAGAATCTATAAATGATTCTAAAGTTTTCACAAGTAGCAATAAATGGAATAAAGAGGAATTAGAGTTGTCTAATTTCCTAAATGGATTCCAAGATGTTTTCATTGATGGCATCCCTAGCACATGTGAATCATCAAGTGCTGCACTATCAACGAAATCACGAGGAAGATCGAAGGAGAGATTCAAAAACCAAAAGGGTCGTGATCACTCAAGACGGAGCAAGTCACGCACAAAGTAACTTCTTGAATGTTGGAACTGTGGCAAGAAGGGCCATGTCAAGAAGGATTGCTGGTCCAAGAAGAAGAAGGAGTCGGAATCTCAAGACAATAAGCTAACATCAGAGGCCAATGTGGTAGGTAAAGTAGAGCAAGATTCTTTTATTCTCTCATTAGATATGTGTCTAATTCTTGAAGAGTAGACTCCGGGGCTTCATTCCATGCGACACCAAACAAGAAACATTTCCAAGAATACACCAAAGGTAATTTTAGGTATGTATACTTGGGAGATGATGAAGCTTGTGAAATTGTCGGCAAAGGTATAGTTTGTGTCAAAACTGCTAATGGAAATCAATGGAAGCTTAAAAGATGTTAGGCATGATCCTTCTCTTTGCAAAAAATTGATCTCTGCAAGACAATTGGACAATGAAGGTCATAACATTTCATTTGGAAACAAACGTTGGAAGATCTCAAATAAATCTTTGGTGGTTGCCAAAGGGGAAAGGTTGGTACACTTTACTTATGTATTGTTAACACGCAATCTTCAACTTGTGCAACATCTACAGAAGTCGATAATACGGTGTGGCACTATAGGCTTGGGCATATAAGTGCCAAAGGAATGTAAATCAAAGAATCTTCTACCAGGTTTGAAATAAGTGGACTTAGAGTTCTACGAAGATTGCATTTTTGGTAAACAAAAGAGGGTAAAACTTCAAAAATCAAGAAAGGAAAGGAAAAAAAACTTGAATTGGTTCATTCTGATGTTTGGGGTACGGCAAGTACACCACCCCTTGGTGCCTTGTTGTACTATGTAACATTCATAGATAATGCAACTAGGAAAATATGGGTTTATGTAATGAAGAATAAATCCGATGTGTTTTTCATATTTCCAAGGTGGAAATCCTTTGTCGAGAATGAAGCAGATACCAGGCTTAAATGCCTCAGATCCGACAATGGAGGCAAATGTTGTGGCCAAGATTTTGAAAGCTTTTGTGCTAGCAATGGCATTCGGAGGCAAAGGACAACCCCAAGGACACTTCAGTAAAATGGCATTTTGAAAAGGATGAACAGAACAGTCATGGAGCGAGCATGAAGCATGCCGCTACATGCAGGCTTACCGCTTGAGCTTTGGGCGGAAGTAGTAAGTACGTTTGTGTACTTAATCAACCAGTCACCCTCAATGGAATTGGATGGGGAGTCCTAGAAGAGACATTGACAAGTAAACCGGTGAATTATGCATTTCTAAAATGTTTGGGTGCGAGGCTTTTCTGCACATAGATAGAAGCCTAAGGTCAAAGATAGATGCAAAATCCAAAAACTCATTTTTCATTGGCTATGGAGAAGCTAACTTTGGGTATCGCCTATGGAATCCTGAAGATGGTAAAATATTTAGAAGTACTGATGTAATCTTCAACGAACAAAATATGTATAAAGATTACTTGGAAAGAAAACAAACAAAAGATACAGGTGATGAGTTCATGGAGCTTGAGGATGGTGAAGACTCAAGGAGTGCAAGCGGTGACAACTTGCAACAACGTCAACCAAATGAGGTGTCATAAAATCTAGTATCTAACCAACCCAAATGATTTTCTCATATTAAACGGATCATTTAATATGGGAGAGTAAACGGGAAAAAGGGTTAAGATGTAGACAGGTGCTTATAGATCTATCTCAACACGGGGCCAATGGTAAAGGGGTCCAAATGACAGATGGTCTATCAAAGAGCAAGGCTAACCAATGGAGCATAAGACCTTAGGGTTAGCTTCATTGAAGACCTCCAATAATTAGTGTAAAAGTCCTTTGACCTTAGGCAAGCTAGGGTTGAGCTTGAGGTAGGAACCCGACCCAAGCTTAAGGTGCTTGTCGTTGACTAAATTGCTTGAGGAGTTTGATGGCTGAGATGCTTGAGGTGCTTGTCATGCTGGAGATGCTAGGGCTGCACTTGAGGTCAGAGCACAGCCCAAGATTGAGGGGCTTAAGGGCCAAGCTTGTGGTGAGAACTAGGCCCAAGGATGATGGGCTTGAGGTGGCACAAAAGTGCATAATCAATCCCTACAAGGAGGGGGCGAGCCCTACAAGGGGGGGGATGAGAGAGAACACACCCACATGTACTCACACAAGGCATTCTTGGTACAAAGAAAGCAAAAGGGACACTTGTCAAGTTCCTCCTCATGTTGCCCTCGTGGTGTGCCTGAAGCCTATTGGTTGGCCACCCAAGGGGTCCAATAATAAAATAGAAGATTTAATTAATTGTTTTTACATTTATAAGGTCCACTCTCTCAAAGGGGGAAGGGGGACACTTGTCTCAAGGCTACCCTTGTTACTTGATTTACCTCCTGCTTGTGATTGGCTAGGCCTGGAGGGGTCCAATGAGCTTCAAGCATGAGCTACAAGGGAGGGGGTCGACCAAGGAAGCTAGGGGCTTGCCTAGGGGGTATAATCTCCCACACACACTCTCATTGTGTGAAGTGCAAAGTGCAAGAGCTCCCTCTCCTTCTCCAAGCAAGTAGAGAAGTTGAGAGCTTACATGAACACTCTTGGCTATGGAGTGCAAATCCACCGAGAGCCATGCTTCAATGCTTAAGCTTGCCATCTTATCCATCTTCATTACTATGCTATTATGTATGCTAGCAAGAAGAGTGATGATAAGTAAGAAACTAATTATTTCTCCTATGAAATGTTTCTTCTTCCTCTTCCCTACCCTCATTCCCTGCTAGCTCTCTCCACCTTCAAAGGTGTTTGAGGTCTTGGGACTAAGGCTTGGGATAGTTAATGCTTTCCTCAAAGTTTATGTTATGCTCATGATGCATGAAGCTTTCCCATTTTCATTGCATCACCTAGGTCAGAAGGAACATAAATATTGTATTGTAACAAGTCTCTCTTGATAGGAGAAATCATAATACAAATGCCTATTAAAGGAGGGACCGGCTCCACATAAATCCGGTCCTCAACTGTTGTCATGTTCTCTAAATTCTCTCGCTTGCAAAAGTATTGTTCATGCCAAGTTAACTAAATGCTATGTTTATGTTGCTACCATCAATTTTATCACTTGCTATGCTCACAAAGTAATTTCACAAAAGTACTCTCTCTAATGTCCGCTACTCTCAAGTTACTAGGCCAATTCCATTACTTTGGTATCAGAGCATGTGCTTTTTGTTTTCTTGCTTAAGAAGAGAGGTCCTTAAGTAGCCTATAAATGGTTGATGTTGTTAATTATATTAGGGTGAGTGGAACTGGGATCTATTGTCGATTTTGTTGAGCCCACTATGTGGGATATGGTGCACACCTCGCAAGATTTGGATTTAATAATGGAGTCTTTTTAGACTTGACTAGGGCTTTATCATTATTGAGCCATAAGAAGTCCGAAAGGAGCTAGCCCTAGGCAACTCTGCTATGTTAGACCTACTCCACTGCTCTCTATAATTAACCACTTCAAGACGTGGGTGTAGATACTTAAGAGCCGATTTTCAAAGGCTAAGAGGAGTGGCAACTAAGGTTTTGAATTGCCAAAGCATACACTAAGTACGTACACAAATTTTGTTAACATGACTGACAATAACCAAGACAATAGAATGAACATTGATAACTTTGATTTTGCACATGAAGGTGCTAATGATGATGCCCCCATGTTTGTGAATTATCTCGTAACTAGGTTGCAGCTAGCTATGGGCAACCCTGATTTGCAAGCCGAAGTTACTCAAAAACTTCGTGCTTATGGAATTTCCCTTCCTCTCCAAGAGGAGAGAGAGCTTAGGAGGCCTCTTGAAGAGAGCCCCAAAAGAAGACTCTCTCCCATATGAGAGGAGGAATCCAAAGAGCAAGAAAGCAATGAAACTTTAAGTTCCTCTGAAGATGTGACTCCACGAAGACGGCAGTCTAGACGATCGTCCACTCCTCCCGAGAGGAAAAGATCAACACACAGTCCTTCTCGTTGTCACCTTAAAAGGGAAGAGAGGAAACAAATGAAGAAAAGGGCAAGAAAGAGGTCACCCTCTTCTCCTTCTTCTTCACCTTCCTCCTCTTCCGAAAAAAGCTATGGCTATTCTCCTAGAGAGTACAAGATGGGAGGACATCGCAAATCATACCCTGCATGGTGAAGGTCACAAAAACTAAAGAAGTTCAAGGAGGGAGGAAAGAGTATCTCTTTTCTCACCTATGATCGCACCTTTGGTGCTAGCGACAAAGTGTTGGCCTTCATCCAACAATTTGATGCAGCCTTTGGAGACAAGGGTTTCATAGAGTCCTCCAAGCTATGCCATGTAGCTATGCACTTCCAAAAATGAGCTCGTCAATGGTGGGCTAGCCTTTGTGGCAAAGGCAAAGCCCCAAAGACATGGAAAACTCTACAAGTTCCCATCATGAAGCAATTCCTTGCAAGCAATGGAAAGAACAAAGTGCTCACAAAATGGTGCAGCTTGAAGCTTCTCTCTTATGAGTCTATCCACAAGTATGTAGACAAATTTTGGGATTTACATCTCAAGGCTAATGTCTTTCAAAATATAGACTTTACCAAGCAGAAGCAAAAATTCTATGCAGGATTACCTGAAGAGATGGCCGAATACATCAACTCTCAACGGCTTGGTTCTATCACCAAAGTAATCCATCACACCATGGTTTCTTCACGCATCAATTTCCATCAAGGGGCTAGACAAAATGTCAAGCCCATGGAAAACAAAGAAAAAAATGATGCAAAGGGGAAAACCAATGCTCAAAATACTTCCCAAGGCACTTCCAACAACAACAACAACAATCGGTCCAAGGAGAAGTGAGTTTACAAAAGCAAAACCAAACTCTCTCCTAAAGAGCTTAAAGATTTTTGCAAGGACCATAAGTGTTTCAAGTATGGGGAGCAAGTACATGGATATCGTTCTTGCCCCAAGAAGAATGTTCACAATGAGACTCCTAGGGCTTACACCATCGAAGCTAACAAAGAGGATGCTCATTGCTGCAAAGGATCATCACTTTCCTATGCTTGGGGAAAGGCAAGAGAGCATGATGCCTTCATCTTGTTTGACCCTGGCTCTACTCACAAATTCATATCAATGGAGCTGGCCACCAAGTTGGGCATTCAAACTTTTGAGATGGGATATATGGTAATGGCTGACATAGCGTTCAAGGGACATCAAGCTTTCGTTACTCCCTTGATTGGGAAGTTAATGCTTCATGTCCAAATCCATGTCGACAAAGAAGACTTTTTCATCTCTCCTCTCCAACATGAGGATGCAATCCTAGGGGCGCCATGGTTTGATCACATGGCTGCCAATATGAAGTTCCCTGAAAGGAGAATCTACTTCACCTACAGGGAAAGAACATGTATATAGATGCTAGTGAGCATGGTTGCACTATCCCACTTGTAAATCCTCCTGCTTTTGATAAATCTATGAAGAGCTCAGTTTCTGTGTACATGATTTTTGTCAAAGAGTCTCTAAAAGATCCTAATGTTTCATCAAATGTAAATGGTAGGAATCAAGAAGAGTTAGACTTGTCTAATTTTCTAAAAGGATTCATCGATGATATCCCTATGGACTTACCTCCAAAAACAAGGGATGATGACCGTCGAATTGAGCTCCTTCCAGGAAGCTCACCGCCTAACAAGCCTCCTTATTGAGTCTCTCAAGCTCATTAAGAGGAGATCATGAAGCAAGTACAGGAATTGGTAGACAAAGGGATGGTGAAGCCTAGTTCCTCTCCCTTTTGTTCTCTAGTCCTTTTAGCGCAAAAGAAAAATGGTACATACATATGTGTGTGGACTATCAAGCACTAAATAATCATATCACTATCAAAAACAAATTTCCCGTGCCTCAGGTAGAATATCTGTTTGATAAGCTACAAGGCTCTACCTACTTCAATAGGTATGAACTTAAAAGTGTCTACCATCATATAAGGATAGTGGATGAAGATATCCTAAAGACCGTGTTTCGCACAACATTTGGTCTTTATGAATATCTAGTCATGCCTTTTGGCTTAACTAATGCACCAGCTATGTTCAATCATCTAATGGAGAAAATTTTTAGACTGTACCGCAAATTCACTGGAGTGTTCTTTGATGATATCATCATCTACTCCAAGTCTTTGGAGGAACATAAGCAACATATCCAAGTGATTTTTCAAGCATTGAGGGAGAACAAGCTTTTTCTCAACCATAACAAAAGTGAATTTTTCCTTCAAGAGATTCAATACCTAGGTCATATTATCTCTCAAGATGGTATCCGTATGGATCCATCAAAGTTAGAGGTAATAAAAGCATGGCCTAATCCAAGGAATCTACATGATCTAAAAAGCTTTATTGGTATGTGCACATACTATAGATGCTTCATAGCAATATTCTCTCAAATAGCAGGAGCACTACATTACTTAACTAAGAAGAACGTTAAGTATATATGGACTACTAAGGAGCAAAATGCTTTTGATAAGCTCAAAGAAAAGCTTACCTCCCAACCAGTCCTCATGCTTCCAGATCTCTCAAAGCCATTTGAGGTCCAATGTGATGCTTGTGGTGATTGCCTTGGAGCATTTTTACTTCAAGAAGGGCATGCCATAGCATATGAGAGCCGAAGGCTCAATACCAATGAACAAGTCTTGGGTTTTTATGAGAAAGAGCTTTTAGCTATTCTACATGCCCTAGACACATGGAAGCACTATTTATTGGGGACTCCATTTATTCTACAAACCGACCACCAAAGTCTTAAGTATTTCATGACGCAAACAAAGATTTTGGACAAACAAATGAGGTGGGAACAAGTTTTCTTTTACAATTTAATTTCCATATTGCTCATATTGTTGGTAAGCACAATCAAGTGGCCGATGCACTTTCACGATGACCAAAAGTTAATGAGGTGTCTATAGCTACTTACAATGATCTATCCTTTATGATAGATGAGTATGCTATTGAACCTGACTTTAGAGACATAATGTCAGCCCTTGCTTTGGGGAAGAAAGAGGAACCATTCACCTTGCATGATGGTTATCTTCTCCACGGCAATAGGCTATGTGTTACCCATTCCCTTTGTGAGAAAGTTATGTATGAATCCCATGCTCCTCCCTATGATGCGGGGCATAGAGGTATTCAACCTACTCTTCGAGGAGTAGATACGCATTTCTATTGGCCTACCATGAAAGTGGACATACAAGAGTATGTTTCAAAATGTGTAGTATGCCAAAATACCAAGTATGATAGAGAGAAGCAACTTGGATTACTCCAACCATTGCCTATCCCAAATTCACCATGGGAGAGTATATCCATGGATTTCATCTTTGGATTGCCCAAGTCTATCCATGGGAATACGAAAATATGGACAATAGTCAACAGGTTTAGCAAGCAAGCACACTTTATTCCTGTCAAAAAGACTATTAAGGCACACCAACAAATGGCAACTCTCTTCATATCTTAGATTTTCAAACACCATGGATTACCAACATCCATCGTGTCATATAGAGATCCTAGAATGACCATTAATTTTTGGAAAGGTCTCTTTGAAAATCTAGGAACAAGATTGAATTTATCTTCGGCCTATCACCCACAAATGGATGGCCAAAGTGAGATAGCCAATCTCACGATACTCGATCTACTCAAGACTTATTTTACCAAACTAGATCAACGCTCATAATGGGAAAAGTACTTACCTCTTGTAGAGTATGCCTACAATAATATTGTACATACTTCTACAGGAAAAGCACCTTCTTCGGAGATCATTGAGGGAAGACCTAAAAGTCCCTTGCTACTCAAAGTACATTCGAAGATCTTTGCTACCGATGAGTATAGCCGTGACCTACAAGAATCTTTTCAAAATATTAAGGAGGTTATATCCATCTCTCAACAAAAGCAAAAAAATTTGGTGCTAACAAGCATAGAAGGGCCTTAACGTTCAAAGAAAATGATTGGGTCTTGCTTAAGTTTCCTAAGGCTCAATTGAGGCAAACCACGGGAAAAAATCCTACGCGCCATCAAAAGTATTATGCTAAGCTAGCAAAAAGACACTATGGTCCTTTCCAAATTTTGAAGCATATCAATGAGACGGCCTACCAACTAAAGTTGCCCAACCATTGGCTCATACACAATGCTTTTCATGGCCTACTCAAGCCCTACAAAGGAGAGCCACCAAGTGAACCAATTATTGAAGACCCTCCCGAAGTTGAAGACCAAGAAGAGGTGCTACAACCCAAAGCTATCCTTCAGCATGAAGACAAGGTACTACAACATGGTAAGATTATCTGACGGTATCTTATTAAGTTCAAAAATTATCCTTTTGAAGATGCTAGATGGATGCAAGGAATACAACTTAAGGATAGTATGAACCTTGTCAATGCTTACAATGCTACATTAGAGTAAGCAAATGTACAAGTTTTTTTTAAATGACCCATGTTTTTGTCTTATAAGACTAGTTCTCTTTTTTATTGTGCACAAATTTAAATAGTATGCATGCTTAGAATCATGTTTGTGATGACGATGTCTCTCAAACACCAAGTAGAATTTGTCACTCTACTTTGGGAGAATGAAATTGACTAAAGAGCAGACATGCTTGCAGCAGCTACCTCTCCCAAGCACCAAATGGATTAGTCATCCATCTTGGAAAGATGTCGTAGGGTAAAAAGGGATCCTCTACCGGCTAAGTAAGATTGACTAATGACTAAGGCTTTATCTCTTCTACCTCATAGTCGAGGATGACTATGATTTCAAGAGAGCCAATGTCATAAAATCTAATATCTAACCAACCAAATGATTTTCTCATATTAAACGGACCATTCATTATGGGAGAATAAATGGGAACAAGGGTTAAGGTATAGACAGGTGCTTATAGATCTATCTCAACATGGGGTCAATGGTAAAGGGGCCCAAATGAGAGATGGTCTATCAAAAAGCAAGACTAACCAATGGAGCATAAGACCTTAGGGTTAGAATCATTGAAGACCTCCAATAATTAGTGTAAAAATCCTTTGACCTTAGGTAAGCTAGGACTGAGCTTGAGGTCGGAACCCGACCCAAGCTTAAGGTGCTTGAGGTGCTTGTCATGCTTGATGAATAAGGTGCTTGAGGTGCCTGATGACTAAGATGCTTGAGATGCTTGAGGTGCTTGATGACTGAGATGCTTGAGGTGCTTGTCATGCTTGAGATACTAGGGCTGAACTTGAGGTGAAAACCTCGCCCAAGCTTGAGGGGCTTAAGGGCCAAGCTTGTGGTGAGAACTAGGCCCAAGGTTGAGGGGCTTGAGGTGGCACAAAAGTCAATAATCAATCGCTACAAGGAGGGGGTGATCCCTACAAGAGGGGGGATGAAAGAGAACACACACACACACACACTCACACAAGGCATGCTTGGTACAAAGAAAGCAAAAGGGACACTTGTCAAGTTCCTCCTCATATTGCCCTCATGGTGTGCATGAAGCCTATTGGTTGGCCATCCAAGGGGTCCAATGATAAAATAGAAAATTTAATTAATTGTTTTTACATTTATCAAGTCCTCTCTCTCAAAGGGGAAAGGGGGACACTTGTGCCAAGGCTACCCTTCTTACTTGATTTACCTTCTGCTTTTGTGATTGTCTAGGCCTGGAGGGGTCCAATGAGATTCAAGCATGAGCTACAAGGGGGGAGTGCAAAGTGAAAGAGCTCCCTCTCCTTCTCCAAGCAAGTAGAGAGGTTGAGAACCTACACCAACACTCTTGGCTATGGAGTGCAAATCCAACCAAGAGCCATGCTTCAATGCTTAAGCTTGCCATCTTCTCCATCTTTTACTATGTTATTATGTATGCTAGCAAGAAGAGTGATGATAAGTGAGAAACTAATTCTTTCTCCTATGAAATGTTTCTTCTTACTCTTTCCTACCCTCATTCCCTGCTAGCTCTCTCCACCTTTGAAGGTATTTGAGGTCTTGGGACTGAGGCTTGGGATAGTTAATGCTTTCCTTAAATTTTATGTTATGCTCATGATGCATGAAGCTTTTCATCTTCATTGCACCACCTAGGTCACAAAAGGAACACAAAGGTTGTATTGTAACAAGTCTCTCTTGATGGGAGAAATCATAATACAAATGCCTATTGGAGGGGGAACCGGCTCCACATAAATCCGGTCCTCAACTGTTGTCGTGCTCTCTAAATTCTCTCTCTTGCAAAAGTATTGTTCATGCCAAGTTAACTAAATGCTATGTTTATGTTGCTACCATCAATTATGGCACTCGCTATGTTCACAAAGTAATTTCACAAAAGTACTCTCTCTAATTTCCGCTACTCTCAAGTTAATAGGCCAATTCCATTACATGAGGAGCCTCAACCTATGCTTCAAAGATCTACAAGAGCAAGTACACCTCCAAAAAGGTTTATTCCTTCCTTCAACCATCTCTTGGTCTCAGATTCTAGAGGGCCGGAATCATACGAAGAAGCTATACAACACGAATCCAAGGAAGAATGGATGAAGAGCATGCAAGTGGAGATGGACTCATTACATTGTAACCAAACATGGGAGATGGTTGAGTTTCCTAAAGGTAAGTGGAATTTTCATAACAAATGGGTGTACAAGCTGAAGGAAGAAGAATGTGGGAAGAAAATGTACAAGTCTAAGCTTGTGGTAAAAGGGTTTTCTCAAAATAAAGGTATTGATTTCAATGAGATATTTTCTCCTTTTGTAAAAATGAATTCAATTAGGCTCTTTTTAGGCTTTGTGACTACTCATGACTTAAATCTTGAGCAAATGGATGTAAATATGGCGTTCCCTCATGGTGACTTAGAGGAGGAAATTTACACGCTTTAACCAAAGGGATATGAAGTAAAGGATAATGAGAAAATGGTCTGAAGATTAAAGAAGAGCTTGTATGGTTTAAAGAAAGTATCAAGATAGTGGTACTTTTTGTTTGATTAATGGATGCTGGATCACAAATTCAAAAGATGCAACTCAGATCACTGCATCTACACAAGAAATTTGGGGGATGGGAAGTTCATCATTCTAATGTTGTATGTTGATGACATACTGATTGCAAGTGCTAATATGTAGGATATCAAAGACCTAAAACAGAAGCTATCTAAATCTTTTTCAATGAAAGATTTAGGTGTTGCAAAGCAGATACTTGGTATAAAGTTATCAAAGGACAAGACGAAGAAGACAATAAAGCTATCTCAAGAGGATTACATCAAGAAGGTACTAGAAAGGTTTGCAATGCAAGATGCAAAATTGGTTTCTACACATTTGGCTAATCACTTTAAACTAACCAAGGAGATGTGTCCAAAAACACAAGAGGAGATAGTCTATATGTCCAAAGACACAAGAGGAATAGCTTATATGTCCAAAGACACAAGAGGAGATAGCCTATTTCTCTAAAGTTCCATATGCTATAGTGGTAGGTTCTCTAATGTATGCTATGGTCTGTACAAGGCCAGACATTGCACATACAGTGGGAGTTGTGAGTAGATTCATGGACAATCCAAGTAAAGAGAACTGACCATTTGTGAAGTGGATACTTAGGTATCTCAAAGAGACAACAACAAATGCTTTGTATTTTGGAGGCACTGATAAAATACTCGAAGGAGCACTACTGGCTATGTTTTTATAGTTGGAGGCACATCAGTAAGTTGGGCTTCAAAGTTACAGAAAGTGGTCTCACTTTCTACCACGGAAGCAGAATATGTAGCAATAATGGAGGCAAGCAAAGAAATTTTGTGGCTTCTAGATTCTTGAAGGAGCTTGGATACAAGCAATAAAATTGTGTCTTGTTCAGTGACAATCAAAGCACCATTCATTTTGCAAAGAATTAAGTCTTTCACTAAAGGACAAAGCACATTGAGGTGAGACATCACTTCATACATACTCTTTTGGAAGAAGACAACTAACCCAATAGAGAGATACTTATGCACTTAGTAATAAGGAAAACGTCTAGTAGGTCGGTCTTTTTTTTTTTGGGGGGGGGGGGGGGGGGGGGGGGGGGGGAGACGGGGGGGTGTTCTTTAAGTGGAATTTAAGGGAGATCCTCCCATCCCTTTGAGAAGGGAAGAAAAGGAATGGGCACCCGGCTGCTTTGTGTTATTTTTTGGATATCATTTTTTGAGGGAACCTAACAAAGGTGTTGTCTAGAGGGTCTGATTAAGGAGGAAAGGAAAGGTGATCTCTCTTTATTACTCTCTCCACATCTCTCTCTCTCTCTCTCTCTCTCTCTCACACACACACACACACACACACACACATCTCTTCGAGAAAAATATTTTTGAGAATCTCTCTCGCTCTGTCTTGTCACGCGATTCCCTACCACGGGCTATATGTACCCTACCCAACTCAAGCGAGGCTCTCTCTTTGTCTGTCGCTCGCGCATAGCCTTGCATGCTCTTTCTTGCATATATGCTAGCTACAACCTTGCCTATGTAGTCCAACCTGGCTCGAGCCTCATATAGCAGGATGATCTTGGGCATGGCATTGTACCTGAGTGCAAACGGGGTGTGAAGAAGCCATGGATGCTAGAATCGATCATGCGTGCCTTGTAGTGTTCGGAGGGTGTCGGGGGGTCTTCGTGAAAGAGAGCCTTTGCTGAAGATGTGAGGAGAAGAAGCTCCAAGGGTCGAGGGAGGGAGGGAGGGAGGGAGGGATATGCGTGCATTGCCTAGCTCTTAAGCCAACATTTTCATTCATTTTGTAGATTGAAAAGGAATTTTCACATAAATTAATGACTTTAAAAAACAGGTGGAATCAATAGTAACTATATTTTGCTATAGGTCTGTACCCATGTCTTTTTAATAGAAATCTTGAAAGATCCCTTGGGCTAAAGATAAAGGGAAAAGGAAAGGGCAAACTTTTCCTTTGAAATCAAAAGTAAAAGGAGCATCATTTTTTCATTTAGTGAAAGCTTGCCCGTGTGTAGATCCGTGCTCGATCGAAAAGGTGGCAGATGGAATGATGATGAGTGAGCACAGATGGAATGAGTAAAACCACGAAGGCAAGTTCATGGTGCCACAGCCAAAAGAGAGTTGAGTGTATTTTTTTAAGGAAAAATGACAAAAATACCCCTCTAATTTTTCATTTAGTGGAAGCTTGCCTGTGTGTAGATCCGTGCGCGATCATAAAGGTGACATATGGAATGACGATGAGCGAGCACAAATAGAAATGCCTAGCTAGGGAGGGATGTGTTGAGCCACAAAGGCAAGTCCAGGGTTGCCAAGTATCGAGCCACACTCGGGAAAGAGTTGAGTGTATTTTTTTAAAGGGAAAATGACCAAAATACCCCTCAAGTGCAAAAATTCCATACCCGTGTATCTATTTTGTTTGGATTCTTCAAGAGTTTCTAATCTTTATTCATTTTTACAATTGAGATCCCTTTTAAAATACCCTTATGGTTTGTGGAAATTCCCAAAATATCCCTCAAATTGCAAAAATTCTCAAAATACCCATGTATCTATTTCGGTTGGATTCTTCAAGGGTTTCTAGTTTTTATTCTTTTTTGACAATTGAGATCCGTTTTTGAGTGCTTAGCTTGCTATTTTGTCACAAATTACCTGGCAAGAAAAGGCCATTATATCTAAAAATGATGAAGCAATTCACTTACAAGCCTGCATACCCAACTTTTCTGGTTTTAGCATCTTGTATTTATAGACAATCATTCTTCTTATGAAAAGCTACAATTTTTTAAAAAAATCTTTAATCTCATGCCCGGGGTATTTGGGAAACTTGGACAATTTTCCAGCACCTTGGCACAAAAAATAAGGAAAATCAAGAAACTAGCTCACGTGGTAGAGGGCGATCGATGAGAAGCCGAAAGCCAGGTGGAAGCCAATAAGCAAATGAAATAAAAAAGGAAGGGGAGGGGGCTGCCGCAAAATAACACAACGCAGGAAGTTGACTCGGAAAGCCTGCATCGCAGCTTCGTGGCGCATCAATCTGCCATCACGTGGATATGAGGTCACCATGCATGCCGCGAAGCGCAAGCAATTTTTGGGTTTTTTTAAAAATGTGTGCTAGCACGCCCCTGTTACACGGAACTCTCCGCGAGGACGGCTGCTGGCCTAGACTAACGGTTTCTCTACCGCCAAGTCGCGAGCTCCATTCACATTTCATTTGCTTCGTTTGCGGACTTCCACTGATAGTGAGCCCTAAGGGCTCTAAGGAACCTGAGAAGATTGAGTCTAATGGGAAGAGAGGGAGTAGTAGTAGGTGAGTCACCTTCATCAAGTAAATCACCATCAAATATACTTCTATGGAAGGGTAGTAATGTACCTGTATTTTATATTGAAAATTGACCTTCAAGTGCATGTATACATATCGATCATCCAAGCCTCACAAGAAGGAAAATTTAGAGGTTAGAATATGTTGATAGCCATGAAAAATTTACACTCGTGGGCTCATAAGATCACGATCAATGCATTACATGCTCGCATGCCATGCCCTTTTTATAAAAAAAACCATACAAGCTTGTATGGCACGGAGGTAACACCATCTTCGCCCATTTATTATAAATCGTAAGGAACGTGACCTTCTCCCGTATTCTTTTTGCCTCCTACAGTGTTGAAGGATTCACATTTGTTTGTCCTCCAGTATAAGAGGGTCAATTTTCTTTTGAATCTACAATGTATGAAAAGAGATTCATTACCTTCAAATTTCAAAGATGTGGTATCGAAAAGATGTTGCTATGAAATGGTACGTGGATACAAATATTATATCTTGTGAAGCCTATCTTGAGATCTTTATCCTCCATAGTTGTTGCTCTTACAATCCCCCATCTGCATCTAAATGTGGACTTACCATCACATCTACATCATGCTTTCCCTTTGTGCCCCATTGATGTTCATGTCCAATCTCCTTGAGCTCCTTGATATTGCGCATTGCTGCTACCATAGCTTGCCTTTGCACTGCACCTACTCATTTTATTAGTTTTGTTGCCTTCTTTTTTGTGCCAAGTGATAGAGAAATCCTCCATCTGTACCACATTTTTGCTTTTTCTTCTCTTGATGAGACCCATTCAGTAGGGTTGCATTTTGTTGCTCCATGCATGCCATGCTTATGTGCATGATCCATTTATTCACTAAGGTTGCATTTTGTTGCTCCATGCATGCTATGCTATGCTTATGTGCATGATCTACCCATGATGGCCATACTTCCATGGTTGTCCACCAATCCCCTTGTTTACAGTATGTATAGCTCTCCCATACTTCTATCATGGACATTCTGCAAGTCATTATAGTAGCACCCCAAAGCTCATCATAATTGGTTGATATTTGAGGCGATAGAACTTTCATCCTAAATTCTCTCGCCCATGTGAATTGCTTGAGCAATGTCATAGGTCTTCAAGGTGCATACATAAGTTATTGCATTTGAGAAAATGTCTTTACTATGCATCTGTTGAAAAGAGCATAGAGCTTCCTTGCCACAACCGTATTGGACATATTCTTCAATTAGCATGCTCCAAGAGATGACATCTTGGATAGGAGCTGATAAAGAGTTTTTTATAATCTCCTAAGGACATCACAATTACTATATGTGTCGACCAAAGAACCTTTAAGAAAGATATGTTTCTGCAACAATCCCTTACTAGTTCATCATGAATTCTCTCATCCATGTCAATGTCTTGTGAAATGGCACATGCCTTCAAGGCACAAGAATAGGTGATTTCATCTCAAAATAGACCTTCAAGTTGGCTTTGTTGAAAGCAACCTATAGCTTCTTTGCAATAGTCACTTCCAACCACAGTTGTCCCAAGCAAGACATGTTTCTACAACAACCCTTGGCTAGAAACATAAACCTCAACTAAAGTCCATGTCACAACAACACATGATTTTAAGATGCACACATAGGACTGTTCCATTCATAACGAAAAAATTTGTTTCAAAGAGAGAGGTGTGTGCAACAACTCTTTTTCAATACGTCAATGTCATGACCCAAGCTTCAGTCAGATCATAAAGCACTTATTGTGCAAGCGAATATCTCATCAAATCCGCTCAATTGCATCTCCACACTGTCTTGAAGCTTGACATTAGCCATTGCATGCTTGTCCTCCATAATTCCTTCTTGCTGCCTTTCGATACCCCGCATGCCACAACTCGATAATCTCCACCGACTATTTCCAGCCTCAACCCTACATGTCCATTACCCTCACTCGAAGGTTTTTTTTTTGTCTCCCCCTCCTACTCATGATGCCCATTATTGCCTGTAGTTTAACTGCCTCCGTCTCCAGCTTTTCTGTAGCCTTCTATGCACCAGCGTGCCACAACTTGCTATCGCATCTACAGATCCAGCATGATCTTCATCATTGACTTTCCCCATTTTTTTGGTGTACTTCAGCTTTATAGGGAGGTCAAGCCCTCTACAGATGATCCAAGGCTAGAAGATATGGCCAAAGAACAGGACCTAAAGATTGAAGAGAAGAGCAAAACGTCGGTGGAGATGCAAGAGGAACCAGTCAAGCCTATCAAGCCGTCTGATTGTGACATTAGAAAAGGGTTAGAAAACTTGGCAGCACAAAAGGAAGGTATGACAGAAGAGCTCGTCCATCTTGGTGAAGGGACAATGATCGAATTTTGTCAAGTTGGCTCGAATGCATGTGATAATCAAAGCTTGAAACTTGATCTAATTAGCCATGTTGTTCATGTTTCAAGCACAGTGACTAACATTGTAAGTCTGGTGTTGTGGGAGAGCTAACTTCTTGGTGGCAACCCCAAATCAGCTTAAGTTTCTCTTCGGTCCTAATGTTCACAAGGTGGTGCCCTTTATCAGCCAATGTAACAGAAAGATAGGGTGTTAAGTTGTGCTGTATTGGTAGATGCCATGGCTTGGATGGAGCATGGCTTCCTATGTAACTTTTTTGGTTTTCAATTCAATTATCCGGTGAGAAGCATGTGATCACCAAGATACAAATGAAGTACTAAAATGTTACAATGAGATGGGTTTCACAAACTTTGAGAATCATGTTACCATAACACACAATGAGCTCTATAAGATAGCTCATTGTGCACTCTTTGTTAGCCTTGAGAGAAACTCTTGCGAACATTGGCAAAGCTCTTAAAAGGACAGAATAACTCAAACACAAAAGATAACACAATTTTTCACTCTACAATGACAAAGCCTCTAATTTACCCTTTGCATATAAATACGCCTTCAAACAACCAAAAAATGTAGTATATACTTGCGCTATGAGAAGAATTTAATAATAAAATGTTTTTTTGTGAGAGAAAGCAAGAAAGAGATACTAATTTTTTAACCATTTGTTATCGCAATAAAATATTATATTTCTTAAAAAAGTGTAACAATAAATTATTTAGGTTACAATATATTTTAAAAACATAAAAAAATATTGTTTGAAAAACCACTTGGAAACATTGTAGCAAATTGAGAAAAAAAAAGTGAAAGAGGACAAGAAAGATTATGTGTAACCCAATATTCAATGGTCCTCTTAAAGGAGAGAAATATTTAGAAAAGACATTAAAAAAGAATATTTTTGCCATGTGGCACTAATCCGTAAACTTCATCCAATGGTCCACAATTGCACCAAAAATCCATCGCTTTACTAAAAACTTCGTATGTAGTCCAAAAAGACATTGAAAGAGAGGAAAAACTTGAGGTCTTGTGCTTGAATGTAAAAGCCTTTCACATTCAAGAACATGATTCGTGTCATGTAATTGACGATGAGCTCATAGTGGATTAAAGAGCTGGCAATGGGTTCTATCTTACATATGAAAAGTTTGTTTGTTATTATTATAACCAGTATAGCCGACGGCTTCGTCGCCTCTCTCTCTCTCTTTCTCTCTCTCTCCTTGCATCATTGTGTTTCTCGAACGTTACAAGCGACACTATCGGATTAATCTATTGTTGATGCGTGTCAGCCGAATTAATCTATTGTTGACACGTGTCAGAGGAAGAAACCGAAATTCCCTCCCCCTTTATCTATTAGTATAGATGATAGACCCCTGCGCATCCACAATCAATCATACAAACAGCAACAAAGAAAACAAATGTATGTTGGATCATATCATAAAATATGTAATGCACCAAATACATATGTTTTTCCCTTCAACAACTTTAGTTTCAAAATGAACTGGGAATAGATAGATATTTTGTATATCTTCCCACGTGCATCAAGGAAATACTTTTCTTCTTGGACATTTATATTATCTAGGATGGGGAAAATGTGTTTCTCACTACATTGAACGAGGAAAAGTGATAAAAAAACCCACATGCATTGCATGTTCACTTGAGATAGAGAATTACCTTTTGTGCAACCTCTAAATCTGAAGATCATATCCTTGCACCTTTGAGTAGATTTGTATCCTTTTTGGCTTGCTAGAGGCTTTAGAATCCATATTTGTTTGTCTGACATGTGTCCCTTTAAAAATTAAAGAGAAAAAAACATTTACTTTCAAATGCTATTTCCCAAAGATGCTTACATTTTTTGTGGGTTGGTCCCTTTTGCACTCTCTCTCTCTCTCTATGTGTGCACACTTGCGGTGCTGCAGATGGAAATGGCGTACAGAGTGCCCAGGGGGGGAATGCTTGGAGACAGTGGATCCGGTCAATTTTGGATTCATTAGTTTCGATATGAATCCACAAAGATGTTGTGAGGGCTTTGAGGAAAAAATGGGAGCAAATTGCACGAGAGGGGGCTGCATAGCCGTGTCAATACGAAGGCGACCAGAGACAAAGGATTTTTTTCATGTAGTGGTGGTCTCAATGCTGTCAACATTGAAGGGGGGCCTGATGTCACTACTTTGTGGAGGGGGATACAAAGAGTCGTGGTCGCTCTGAGGGCGTGATGAAAAAGAGAGATTAACAACAAACGTCCTTCTGTTGAGAGAGAGCAAGAGAGAGATGGTTTGGCCCCACCGATCCTTTGGAAGGTGAAGTCCAAAATGTGATAAGGGAGCAGGGAAGGGGGGTGGAGAGAGAGAGAGAGAGAGAGAGAGAGAGAGAGAGAGAGAGAGAGAGAAGCCAGTTGTGGGTGAAGGCAGAGAAATGGATAGACAAGGCAACATAGGGTGCAAAAAACATCCGAGCTGAGAGAGAGAGAGAGAGAGAGAGAGAGAGAGAGAGAGAGAGAGAGAGAGGGACTCCATGTTTGTTATATTCTGGGAGCAACACATGTGGACAAGGTTGGAGAGCAACATAAACGAGCTAGGCTGCAAGGTACAAGTGAACGCAAAGGGAGTGATGCGTAGAGAGAGAGGGAGACGCCATGGCTGGTGTGAGGGGAACTCTTCGCATAGGCAGCATGGCAAGGGCTGTGAGGGATGATGGCGACATTTTTTCTTATGCTTTGCAGTTGGAAGATTCCCAAGAATGCCATGGAGAAATTTGTAAATTAATAAGAAGTATTGGTTCAATAATTTTTTTAAATACTCTCACTTGTAAAGAGTCCTTTTATTAAAGACTTCACAAAGATTCATTTTATTAAATTATTAAATTGATTTATTATTTTTGGGCTTATTAAATCTATCTTTTTTAATAAAAATATTAATATATTCTTTTGTTTTGACTTTAAATGTGTTTTTAAATTTTATTTCTTTTTCATTTTATTTTGTTTTCAAATAATAATATGTAATGTGCACCTTTCATCTTATTATTTAAGTGGAGCCTTTTCTAATATATATAAACCGTTCGAGATTATGGTTGGGTTCACAAGAGCCGATGAAAGACATTCAAAAGGAAATGTGCCTTCACCATGGAGGCTGTCCATTGACAAAAAAAGAAATTACACTTCTCTGGACCCACAAAAAAATTAGCGAACCTTCCCTCCCTCGGAAGAGTAGTTCTACCGTGCATTTTTCAGTACGAAACGTGGATCGGTGTGATTGGATTGAATCCAAACGCTATGTACTCAACAACACTACCACTACACTACAGCTCACTGGACGTAAAAATTGTACATGATAAATTTTATAGAGGTGCCTTTGTCCCTTGGGAAAGAAGAGAGAGGTGGAAAAAAGAGTACGAAGCTTTTTTTTACCGACTCTTGTAAATCTAACTTGTGTATGCATAATGTACGTATAATGAATAATATAATGTATATTTTTTTATTATATTTTGTTTTCAAATAATAATGTGCAATGTACATCTTTCACTTTATTGTTTAAATGTATAATTGTAAACACTCATTGAAACTTACTTTCCATAAATCTCATTTCCCCCTTAGCTTAGCAGGCCTGTGTGCCTCTTCACCCTGTTTCCTTTGTTGTGAACATATCCAAAGAACTAGGCATGACCTCAAAGGTGAATAGTACATTATCAGAAATGGCTCAATTGAAAAATGATAAGGAACACACATATTCTATGGTGGCTAAAACCCTAAAGTCTAATTAGTATTTACGTGTGTATACCTATCCACAAACCTTGAAATATATCTTATTTTGATTACAAGTTACAATTTATGAATTTTTTTTGTTAAAACTAAGTAAATTTATACGATTTCTCTATCTTAAAACTTATCACATAATATTAACAAGGTATTAATTTTGGAATATATGTTCACCTCATAACTAACCTGAGACATGAACTTCACCAAATAATTATGAAAAGTTTTTGAAAAACCAAGACACTTTAGCGTCTTAGGACACTTGAATGTCCAATTACAAAACTAGTTTTAATTAAGGTAGAAGAGATGCAAATTATATACAACCTATGTCAAGAGTAAAAGGCGCATAAGTATAGGAACAAACCACTTGGCTTATACATGCGTAGGGGTCAAAAAACTCAATATAAAAAGAAATCGAGTCCAACACACAAATCGAGAGAGAGATACATGCTCTGCAGAAGCCCCCCCCCCCTTTCCCTTCTTGCCAGCCATTGCCACTCCTGTGCTCTTTTTTTCTCTTTGTGTCCTCTCTCTCTCTCTCTCTCTCTCTCTCTCTCTCTCTGTGTGGATTGCACATGCCATGTCCGCCTCTATCTTTCTATCCCCTTGCGCGTTTGCACTTAGATAGAATCTCTTTGTCTCTCTATGTGCCTTCACCCTTAGAGATGTTATCGTTACAAATGGTATTCTCCCTCACATATATAGCGCCACGTCAGGATCCCCTCATATGTAGGGTTGCATGTGCTTTTGCACATGCACCTAGAAACAACCTCTTGTGAGCAAGGTCTTCCTTGCAAGACAATGACAATAGTCCCCCCGCCCCTCGATTGAGTGTCACATTGCACTCTCTTTCACTACGCCCTCATGTTCTCATCGCCATCACCTCTAGCACGCTACAGAGAAATGAGAGAGAGAGAGAGAGAGAGAGAGAGAGAGAATATATGCCTCTCCTTGCCCCCGGATACAAGGTTGCACCTTGTTGCCAACCATCCTTGTAATGGTGCGTAGCCGTGCCCTCCCCCACTGGTAATGTGCAGGTCTGACAGAGTGAGAGACACTTGAAGCAGTGAAGAGAGAGAGAAAAAGGGAGAGAGATAGCCATTCACCATCGGTTTCCCTGCTTCTCACAAATCTCCCCACTCTGCCCTCCTCCATCACAATGTAGACAATATGCACACCATTACCTCCTGCGATCATGTCCTGTGTGCTCCGTTTGCCCGAGACATGTCTCGCTGCTGACTCCTCCTAGCTTGCCTCTGTTCACCTCATAACTAACCTGAGGCATGAACTTCACCAAATAATTTTGGAAATTTTTTGAAAAAACAAGACACTTTAGTGTCCTAGGACTCTTGAATGTCCAATTACAGAACTAGTGTTAATTAAGGTAGAAGAGATGCAAATTATATACAGCCTATGTCAAGAGTAAAAGGCGCATAAGTATAGGAGCAAACCACTTGGCATATGCATGCTTAGGGTCAAAAAACTCATTATAAAAATAAATCAAGTCCAACACACAAATCGAGAGAGAGATACATGCTCTACAAAAGTACCCCCCCCCCCCCCCCCCCCCCTTCCCTTCTTGCGAGCCATTGCCACTCCTGCGCTCTTTGGTTCTCTTTGTGCCTCTCTCTCTCTCTCTCTCTCTCTCTCTCTCTTTGTGGATTGCACGTGCCATGTCCGCCTCTATCTCTCTATCCCCCTACACGTTTGCACTGAAATAGAAGCTCTTTGTCTCTCTCTATGCCTTTACCCTTGGATATGTTATCGCTACAAATGGTATTCTCCCTCACATATATAGCACCATGTCACGATCCCCTCATATGTAGGGTTGCATGTGCTGTTGCACATGCACCTAGAAACAACCTCTTGTGAGAAAGGTCTTCCTTGCAAGACAATGACAATAGTCCCCCGCCCCTCGATTGAGTGTCACATTGCACTCTCTTTCACTACCCCCTCATGTTCTCATCGCCATCACCTCTAGCACGCTACAGAGAAATTAGAGAGAGAGAGAGAGAGAGAGAGAGAGAAAATATATGCCTCTCCTTGCCCCCGGCTACAAAGGCTACACCTTGTTGCCAACTATCCTTGTAATGGCGCGCAACCCTGGCCTCCACCACTGGTAATTTGCAGGTCTGACAAAGATAGAGACACTCGAAGCAGTGGAGAGAGAGAGAGAGAGAGAGAGAGAGAGATGGAGAGAGATAGCAATTCACCATCAGTTTCCCTGCTTCTCACAACTCTCCCCTCTCTCTGCCCTCCTCCATCTCAATGTAGACAATATGCACATCATCGCCTCCTGCGCTCATGCTCCTGCGTGCTCCATTTGCCCTAGACATGTCTCGCTACTGACTCCTCCTTGGTTGCCTCTGTGCTTCCTTGTTCCCACTGCCTTGTTGCATGCAGACATCTCACATGCAAAGGATAGAAATCACTACACGATGCATGCATCTCTCTCTCTCTCTCTCTCTCTCTCTCTCTCTCTCTCTCTCTCTCTCTCTCTCTCCTACACGTTCCATATCCTCCCTTTTTCTCCTTGAAGGATTGGGAGCATTGCTAGATTCCGACTAATGAGAGCAGCTTGCAAAATTGTAGCAACATACTCAATACTTAGACCATATTTTTTTTATAATTAAAAAATCCAAATCTTGCAAATGCTGACAAAGAGTAAAATTTTGGTCTTTCAAAGCCTCTTTCATTAACAAGATGAGGTTATGGGGCAAAACTTAATGTCTATAATGTATCTATAGGCCAACACCCATCAACTAAGCATTTTTCAAGGTTTCAAAATCACATGCATCTTGTAATTTAAACTCATTAAAGAAAATTTATAGTGCATAATTTCTTGCCAAAAAAAACATTGCTATGAATAACCAATGAAAGTGCTCATATAGATTCCCCAGTTGTGTCCATATGAGGTAGTTGTGTCCATACGAGGTACTTGTACACAAATAAATGAAATGAATAAACATTGCTATGAATAATCAATGAAAGTTCTCATATAGATTCCCCATTTGTGTCCATACGAGGTATTTGTACACAAATAAGTGAGATGAATAAACAAATCCAAAAATGGACTTTATTTTTAAGGCTAATCTTTGACAAATAAAAAAATAAAATTTTTAACATGCATAGTTTTTGGGGTAAAAGCAATAAATCGCCAAATGTGGCTCACATGACCATCAACTAATATCACCTCAAGTAATGGAGTGGTAGATCTAGTATATGTGCATCATAAGATAATGAAAGTTTAGAGGAACTAAATGTATATGTGGTCGTTAATTGAATTCACAAATGTTGCATATTCGGCCAATGACTTTTTTGTTACCATACATATGTGGTGATGATGTGTGTGAACACTCTTAGGACCTCCATAACATTTTTTCCCTCACTAGGAGGTTTTTTCCCTCGTGCATTGTATATATGCCCATCACTCTAGGGCTAACTTATATTTTCATTGTGCACTAAGGCAATACAGACTAAGATTCTTCATCTTCTCTAAGCTTTGTTTGTTTTCCTACAACCCTATTTCCAACAATTTGTATCAAAGCAGTTTGCATCCCCTGGGAATCGTTCTCAGTATCACCAACATACGCCACCTCATTTTGTCAGATTTGCGTGAGCTTTGGTGAGCATCAAAAAATTGACTAATGCTTTGAGAGATCTTGTAGAGCTTGGTTTGCTCAAATTTTCAATTCGGGCTCATTTTGGCCCTCAATCCCACTACAAGCAGTATTGCACAGGCATTCTTGTCCTTTTGTGTAGAAATTTTGTCAGTGCTATTTTTTGCATAACAAGTCTCTTACAATCTTCTTTGGGTTGTGCTATATATCACTTGTTAGTCCTGGTTTGTTTCTCCTCTTTACAGGCATTTTTCACATCAGGTACAAGCACTTTCCATGGCTAACAACAACACAAATGTGTTTAAGATGTTTGCTATTGTGGATAAATTAGATGGAGACAATTACCCAAATTGGGATTACATGATGCAACATGTTCTTGTGTCAAAGGGAATTTGGAATGTTGTGCAAGGCATTGATGTACATCTTGATTCTGTGGATGTATGCACTAATGAATATGTTGCAGGTTTTGGTGGTAGGATTGATGCTACTAGAGTTGGTTTTGAAGTCTCATTGAGATGTTAGAGATTCACAAGCTCATGCATTAATTACATTATCTATGAAGTGCACTATTACTCCTTACATTCGCTCGACTAAATCAACTAAACAGGTTTGGGATAATTTGGTTAGTCTTTATGCACATCGCAATGAGGCTAAAATTGCATTGTTGCGTAAAGAGCCGAAATCGAAGATTATGCATGATGAGGAAGATGACATGGACACTTTCTTTGCTGGTATGAAGGATGTAAATGAACAACTCATTTTTGCAAGTGAAGTCATTTCAGACAATTCCCTTGTGTAGATTGTTCTTGATGCATCGCTAGATTCTTACCATATTTTTGCTAGTACTTGGAGACTTATAACCCAAGGAAATCCTGATGTTGTCAAGTTTGATACATTATGCACATTGCTATTGTAGGAGTCACTTTTAAGAAAAAACAGGGCTAAACAATGTGCAGTTGAATATGCTTTTATTGTTGCTCAAAGAAAAGGTGGTAATAGCAATGTTTGCCACTCCTGATGGTTCTTCAGCAAGTGGAAAATCACTTGGCCCTAATGCTTTTACTAGCAATACCTTGTCTAGGAATTCTGGTGAAAAGGGGAAAAAGAAGATGTGTTGCCATTATTGCAAAGTAATGATCACTTGATCAAGCAGTGTCCTAAATTAAAGGCAAAAGAGGCCAAGAAGAAAGAGGCAGGTTCTACTACAAGTGCAACTATTGTAGAATCTTTTGTGAAAGGAGATTGTGATGCTGCTGTAGATGCAAAGTGGGCATTTATTGTAGAGCGCACTTATGATCCTTCTGTTCATGATGCATGTATGTCAGTTGTTGCAGATTCACATGTGTGGTACTTTGATAGTGGTGCTACAAAGCACATTACCTCACATCATGACTTGTTTACCTCTCTTGAGTCTGTCTCTCATGGGAATATAGTCATTTATGCAAAAAATGCCTCTTATCCTCGGGGGGTTCACTATGTGTAAAGCTACATATCACGTGCGTTCAAGACATGTTTGTAAAACCCCTTACCTGTGAATTTTGTTAAGAATATAATGTACCCTTTTCTTTTAAAATCTGTATTTTTTTTTTCAAATTTGAAAAAATAATGCCCTTATGTATATATATTTTTGTAAGTTTCAAGAACTTTAACATACCCTTCTGTTGAACTCACGTGATAGGTTACATTTTTATTAGGTGACCTCCCTAGGCTCTTATCCCGTTCAAGGAGTTGAAAATATTGTGTTCACTATTACGAATGGCAGTTCGTTCATACTTGTTGATGCACTTTATGTACCTCAGATAAAAAAGAGCCTTTTGTCTATATCTGTACTTGCTAAACTTGGTCTTGTTGTGAAATTTGTGGATGACATGTGTACATCTCATGATCTCAGTTTTGGTGATGAAATTGTTGCATCTATCATTTTATGTTGTGGGTTGTATAAGCTCACTTTGTATGATAAGTGTGAGTAAAATTTTGCAAATGCAGTTGTGGATTGAAAGGCTGTTTCAGATGAAAATGTTTGGCATGCACATTTTGGGCGAGGTTTTGGGCATCTGAATTTTGCTAGTTTGTTGCGTTTGTAGCAATTTTTTTGGCTATGGCTAAAAATGTATATAAATTTACTATGGACACCCTCAATTCAGATAAAGGAGGGGAGTATATGTCTCATGAGTTTAATCCATTTTGGTTAGTCGTGGGATAAAACACCAATGTACAGTGCCGTATACACGTTAGCAAAATGGTGTTGTTGAAAGAAAGAACAGGTCGCTTACGGAGATGGCACAATGTATGGTCAAGAGTCAAGATTTACCACATTTGTTTTGGATTGAGGCCATCATGTGTACTACTTATGTACTCAATTAGTGTACTACAAAATCTTTGCAATCTAAAAATCCATATGAAGCATGGCATGATAGAAAGCCATCTATTGATCACATGCTCGTTTTTGAATGTTTAGCTTATGCTTTAGTGCCACAAAAGCAGTGCAAAAAGTTGGATGATAAGGTTGTTAAATGCATTTTTGTTGGTTACAGTACTGAAAGCAAAGGTTGTATCATCTGCAAACAAAACATATCTTGTTGGAATTAGGGTTGTTGGGAAACACACATAGCTTGTGACGGCAGGTTTTTGAAACCGCGACCGCGAGAACCAAACCCCAAAGAGGGGAGAGCATATTACCAAGGGAAAACAAAAAAAAGAAAAGTTTCTTTAACATTCACCACCCCTAGGCTTAACCACTGGCGGGGCGCCTCCAATTTTGGCGACATCTCTCCATTATTGCCAGAAGACAGAGCCCTCTCTCTCCTGCTGCTCGGCTCCGCCACACATTCTCTCTCACTTACCCTGCCGCTGCATCACCCGGCCCAATGGGCGCATTAAAAAAAACATTTCCACTATTCCCTGGCAGGCCGCCAAATTTTGTAAATTCTCTCTCTCTCTCTCTCTCTCTCTCTCTCTCTCTCTCTCTCTCTCTCTCTCTTTCATTATTCAAAAACTCTCTCAGGCTCTCTCTCTCTCTCTCTCTCTCTCTCTCTCTCTCTCTTCGCCCGTCCATATCCCAGCCCAGCAGGCCTCCATACCATCACCCCTCCCTCCTCCCTCTCGTCCACACCCCCTCGGCTTCACTCTCCTCCCTATCCCTCCCCTCTTGTTTTCTTCCCACGGGCGGCACGACCCACCGCCTTGCTTTGTCTCCCCTGATTAAATTATCCTAATCCAATCAGCTTACCCTAATCTAAAGCAGCCAGCACCTATAAAAAGGCACCGAGAGGTCACTATCGCGGGGGGGGGGGGGGGGGGGGGGAGGCAAGTTCATCAGAGGTCGGCACTTGGTAGTATTTTGGTGGGAGGAATTGGAAACTTTTGCATCACAAGAGAGGGGACTTAGTGTAGCGATTTTCTTTGGGAATTTGTACTATGTGAAGAAGCTATGTCTACATCTCGACTCCAATGGTCGATGCACACACACTCGTGTTAGCAAGGTTCTTGTGTCGGTGAGTCATCTTTAGAGAACGCACCAAGTAGGCTCACTCTCTCTCCCTCTATCGCTCTATCACCATGATTTGCCACCTCGTCAGAAATAAGGTTGCTGTAAATATTGCAAGAAAATAATTCTCCCTCACACCCCCGAGGATTTTCATCACCTGTCATTTTTCCTCTCTCTCTCTCTCTCTCTCTCTCTCTCTCTCTCTCTCTCTCTCTCTCTCTCTCTCTCTCTCTCCTTCTGTGTGTGTGTGTGTGTGTGTGTGTGTGTGTGTGTGTGTGTGTGTGTGTGTGGAGAGTCCGTGATATTTCAAATCACCGTTGTCTGCGTCCTAGCCACTCAAAGCTAGGTGGTGCCCCCCCTGTTCGCTTCACCGTGACCGGCTTGCGGCGTGCATCGGCTCTCGGCGTTTTCGAGGCCGTCGGGGTTCATGTCGTGCTTTGCACTCGTCATTTGGTGCCCCCACGGAGGAGGGCTTCTCGAAAACCTTCAGTTTACAATGTTGGAAGCAACGCACATCATCAATCATGGATGAATGGCTGAAGGAATTCTCTAACTGGAGGACGGAAGAGGAGGAGACTAAAGAGGCACTAGCCGCCTTCATTGAATTACTACTGACAGGTTGTAGTGTCGTCAGTATTCAAGAGGTAAGCTCCCCATCTCGTGTTGCTCGTTCTAACCACAAATTGAGAGCATCACGTGGGAGGCCTATGAAGTGCTATCACTGCTGTCAACCAAAGCACACTGTCTATGAGTGCCAACAATGAAGGCAGCGAAGGGGCTGAAATCGTCTACAACGACATTCACCGCGAGGAGGTCGTCCATATCAAAGGAGGAGAGAAAACGGTAAGGCCTCTCTTCCCTAAAGGAAACTGCAATCAAAGGTATAACCTCTACTCCAAAATGGCTTAAAGGGGTTGCTCGAGCCAAAGGTAAGGAAAGGCTAAGCCAGTCTGGAAACACATGACCCCACAGGAAGAAGCATCTGGCCATGCAAGTGCTTCAAGTTCGGAAAGCCGGGTCGTACCCAGTTTTCCAAAGAGAAGGTCATCCAAGGCTAAGCGGCGAAAGGTCGCCTATCGATCCGCACGACGCATGTGACTACTGCCAGTCCATTTTGACAATCTTGAAGCAGAAGTGGTAAGAAGGTCTCCATGCCCTAAGGAAGAGTGCTTTGGCTACTGCTCTCGCTATTTTGAAAGACGGGTAGAGGGTCTTCCTCCTCTCCCTGTACAGCTCATCCTGAAGAAGCTCTCCACCACAGGTGAAACCTAGTGGGGGGGCTGGAGACGAGTTACAGCTGAATGGAGTGGAGTTCATGCAACGCACCGACTACGATAACTATCTGTAGTTGCTCCTAGCGAAAAGGCTAGGAGTAGTCAGATGTGTCGCCATCACCCCGTACGTGCTAAGTGACGAAGAAAAGTGGAGCCTATGAAAGGCGACGACCTCCTGTGGATGTGCCAACTCATCAACACCGGCACGGTAAGAGTATAAGTAAGTGCTCCACCCTCTGTGAATGATGGAAAACGGGCCAACAACGTTCCCGTTTAGATTTCTGCAACATATGCATGTGAATATTTACCAACCAAAGATTGTGTATTTGTTCGGCGCTGCGGTGCTAGGAGAAATCCTTAGCTCCCCAAACCCTATCATTCTCCCCATATTGGATTACCACCACTCCTTCAATGTTTCCATCTTTATCCTGTTTTAATCTATCCACCCAACCTTGTAAAGAGCCGCTATGAGCCGCTACTGTCATTAATCTTTAAAAAAGAAAAGTTTGTAATTTTCTGAGTCACTATCATGGCAAGTGTTTTTTTCCCCATGTTCAGTGGAAAGAAGGGAGAAGACGTCACCACCGACTTTTTGAATGATTTTGACATCACTTGTGTGGTTTCCAACAAGGATGATGACGCCTCACATCTACGAATTTTTCCTCTACTAATGAAAGTAGAGGCCAAGTCTTGGTACAATGCTTTGCCCCAAGCTACCAAAAATGCATGGGATGTATTACGTGCTGCCTTTGTGAAGAGGTTTGGTGGAGGCACAACCTCAAAAAAGCTATGGCAGCTACTGACCGAATTAAAGCAGGGAGGTCTGCTAGAGTATTCCACCTACGAGTCCAAGTTTGTCGATTTGTGGGAGAGTTGGGTTGCCTCACTGGAGGAAGGTGAAGGAGCGCCTAATTTCCTAAAGAAGGACCGTTTCATTGCTGGCCTGTGGTCGCCGCTTAAAGAGAAGGTGAAGGGAAGGTTTCCTGCAACATATGAGTTGGCAGTGGAAGTAGCCCGCCTTAAAGACAAGAAGCTACGCATGCAAGCAAGGTCAACGAGTCAGAGGAATCTAGCTCAGTCCGACTAACCCTACTAACTGCAACAGCCGTTCATAGAGCCCAACCACAAGAGGCATCAGAAGAGCAGCAAGACCTGCTGAGTCGCATCACTACCCAACTCAAGAGTTTATGCGTGCATCTAGTGCAGCAAGGGCATGCACTTGTCAGAAATCCAGAACAAGGAAAAGGACAACGAAGGCAAAACCAAGAGTACCATTGCTATAATTGCGGGGAAGACGGCCATGGCATGTACTACTGCCCACATCCAAGAAGGCAGAATTTCAATAGAGGAGGGAGACAGAATCAGATCTCTCCGTCAAGCGCAAGACCACCACCACCCAGGCAACCAAGGCCAATTCCACCGGTCCAAATCCTTCGACCACCTGTACAACAACAACCACCACCTCTTATTCCACCACTACCCCCACCACTTGCTGTAAACTAAGCAGTAAGTGTTATTATCTTGGAAGCTAAAGGAAAGGCAAAGGTAGATGAGCCAGTTCGAGAGAAGCACAAAGGGAAAGCAAAAGTAGAAGAAGTGGATGCCATGGGGGTGAAGCGTGCCAGGCATGAAGAAGCCTCTCAAAAAGAAGAGAAAATGAAAGGAAAAGGCGAGTCTAGCAAGCAGGCATCTAAGGCGCGACGAAAGATAGACATCGTGAATTTTTCACTAGGTGAGTATGCTAAATCATATGACTTAGTTCAGGATGTGTTGATGCAGGGCCCAAACATAACTTGGCCCCAATTACTCCATCTTGCACCAAGGATGAGGAGGCAATGGACGAAGATGGTAATTACAAGAAAATCAAGACCAAGGATAGCTGGGGCTATCTCTGGGAGGGATCTCGACGACATTCTACCAACTATGGATGCCCACATCAAGGGGCAACGAATCTCAAACATCTACATAGATGGTGGCATGCAAGTATGCGTCATGAGTGAAAAAATGATGCACCATCTAGGCCTAGAGGTGAGTAGGCCGGCACCCTGCCGAGCCAAAATGGCAACTAACGAACGAGTGAAATGCGTAGGCATTGTGAATGCGGTCAAAGTAAAGGCATTCAATACAGAAGTGGAGCTAGACATTTTGTCATGCCACACAAAGGGGAGGGCTACCCTATCATTCTTGGGAGACCCTGGCTCATGGCTATGGAAGCTAAGCAAGACTGGAGTACTGGAATGATTCAGATGAAGGATGCTAAAGAGAAGTCCATATTCTACTACATGAGGACTGGGAAGCAACGCAACATGATCTTGGAGGCTTCAGAAGATGAGTCCACCAGTGACTATTCGTCCACCTCAGGAGAAGAGACAACAACAATTGAAGAAAGTGACAGTAGCATCAAAGTGATGGGGGTCATCCTAAAAGACCCTAAAAGATTGACACAATCTGAAGCACCATCGATAAACCAAGAAGGATCATCAGGTACGCAATCCTTTGAGGATACAAGTAAGTTACATTGGATGCTCTCCAATGAGTTAACCGATGAAGAGAGGAAGGAATATGTCTCCATGCTAGGTAACTTCACTACATTGTTCATTGATGGTTATGATAAGATCACAGGAATCACAGTAGTACAACACCGCATAAAACTCAAAGAAGGAAGTAAACCCGTAGTGCAAAAGCTCAGAAGACTTGGGGTAATCCAACAAGAGGCACTACTCAAAGAAGTGAGGAATTTACTACAGGCAGGTTTCATCTACCCCGTCGAAGACTCAGAATGGGTCTCTCCAGTAGTAGTCACACCAAAGAAGAATGGCAAGTGGAGAGTCTGTGTGGACCATAAACCTCTCAATGCAGCCACAAAGAAGGATCAATTTCCCCTCCCATTCCAAGATGAAATTCTCAATGAAGTGGCAGGTCATGAGCGCTACACAATATGTGATGGCTACTCAGGATACTTTCAGATTAGCATTGCAGAAGAAGACCAGAAAAAGACAACCTTCATAACACCTTGGGGATGCTTTGCTTACAGAGTGATGCCTTTTGGCCTCACCAACGCTCCGGCCACATTCCAGTGCTATGTAACTTTTGTCTTCCAACCATACTTTGGAACGTCAATACGAGTCTTCATAAATGATTTTTGCATCTATAGTTCACGCTCCCTCCATTTGAGCAAAGTCTATGATGGCCTGACCAGGCTGCAAACCTTGGGTGGCCAGCTCAACGTGGATAAGTGTCACATTGGTGAAAGCAAAGTCACTCTCCTTGGCCATGTAATTTCAGCAAAAGGGATTGAGGCTGACCCTAGCAAGATTCAAGCTCTGGTATCTTTGTCATCACCCACCACCGCTAAGCAGTTGGTTTCTTTCCTTCAGAAGGTAAGATACTTAAGCAGGTTCATTCACTTGCTATCTCAAGTGGTTCTCCCTCTACAACAAGTCACCCAGAGGGATGTCTTCTCATGGAGTGAAGAAAATGAGCAACAATTCACCGAAGTGAAGCAAATCCTAGCTATGCTTCCCACTATTTCACCCCCCAGATGGGACGAGCCATTTTATGTGAGCCCCAGTGTAGGAAGTGATACACTCGGAGCCGTACTAATGCAAAAGGACCCCCAAACTTCTTTCATGCGTCCTATCTACTTCTCTAGTCGTGTCATGACCCCATCAGAAAAGGGATTCACCACAGTAGAACACATGGTGCTCGCACTAATGTTTGCTACCACCAAGTTCCGCTCCTATCTACCACCTAGAACCTTTGTGCTTCTGAAAATGGAGGAGGTTTTTCCGTATGTAATGCGACACATGGATCTCATCTAGGATCTCTAAATGGCTAGTTCGGTTACAAGAGTTTGACTACACCATGCAAGTAGAAAACTCCACCAGGGCTAGTTTAGCGGGTATTCTTACTGATCGCCACTATGAGAAGAAGCTGAAGGTCAACACGGAAGCAAAAGAAGAGACACCAATGGTAGAAAGTCCTAAACTAGAAAGAGCTCACTCTCTTTTCTTTGACGGAGCATACAAGAGAACAGTGGACCAGTCTGTAGCTGGCATCGTCATTTCCAATGAGCAACAGGAAAGGGTATTCTCCATCGGGCAGCTATTACACTCCCACTCCAACAACGAAGCAGAGTATGCAGCTTTAATTCTTGGGTTAAAAAAGTGTATTTTGCAAGGGATTCAGCGCCTAAATGTGTTTGGCGATGCTTTGCTTTTGATAAAGCAGACAAACGGCACTACACCCCCTCGGCGTCACTCTCCTCCCTATCCCTCCCCTCTTGTTTTCTTCCCACCGGCGGACCACCACCCTATCCTCCCCTATCTTCCCCTCCCTCAGTTAGCTCTCTCACTGTCTCTCGCTCTCAGCTCGTCGGAGGTGCGCAGCCGCAGGCAATAGGGACACTCTCTCTCTCTATTACACACACACACACCCTTGTTGTATCCACACACACACCATCCCCCCCCCCTCACTCACACACCGCCATCTCTGTGGTGGCAGGCATCACGTAAAGGAAAAAAAAACATTATATATATATATATATATATATATATATATATTCTTTAACTTATTACCCCCCCCTTCCCACGCACACCTTGCCATACATACACTCACTTGTATAGCACGCACGCATACACACGCACACGTATACGCACGCACCAAAAAATATAAAAACCGAAGGACATCGATGACATTGACAAAAACAAAGGAGGCGGCTAATTCGCCCGCATCACCAACACCAAAACAAGCAAAGGCGCCAAAGGCATGCCCCGATCGATCCCGAAAGTGACGAATACGCTACATCGACGCACCAGCGGTGCCGTTGTTCACCGGCATTGCATCCACGACGCCCTCTTCAGTAAAATACGTAGGTTGTCGTCATTTTTTCCAGTTTCAAACCAAATCATGTAAAAAATCCAATTTTGTAAATTCTCATCTCTCTAGGTGATGGTCACAAAGGCCCACCTAGAGGTTTTCCTTATAATATTTCCCAAGACAAAGAAAGGGTCAACCACCCAGGGCCCACCGCCTTGCTTTGTCTCCCCTGATTAGATTACCCTAATCCAATCAGCTTACCCTAATCTAAAGCAACCAGCACCTATAAAAAGGCACCGAGAGGTCACTATCAGGGGGGGGGGGGGGGGGAAGTTCATTAGAGGTCAGCACTTGGTAGTATTTTGGTGGGAGGAATTGACAACATTTGCATCACAAGAGAGGGGACTTAGTGTAGCAATTTTCTTTGGGAATTTGTACTATGTGAAGAAGCTATGTCTACATCTCGACTCCAATGGTCGATGCACACTCACTCATGTTAGCAAGGTTCTCGTGTCGGTGAGTCATTTTAGAGAACGCACCAAGTAGACTCACTATCTCTCCCTATGTCTCTCTATCACCATGATTTGCCACCTCGTCGAAAATAAGGTTGTTGTAAATATTGCAAGAAAATAATTCTCCCTCACACCCCCGAGGGTTTTATCACCTGTCATTTTTCCTCTCTCTCTCTCTCTCTCTCTCTCTCTCTCTCTCTCTCTCTCTCTCTCTCTCTCTCTCTCTGTGTGTGTGTGTGTGTGTGTGTGTGTGTGTGTGTGTGTGTGTGTGTGTGTGTGTGTGTGTGTGTGTGTGTGTGTGTGTGTGTGTGCGCGCGCACGCGTGTGTGTGTGGAGAGTCCGTGATATTTCAAATCACTGTTGTCTGTGTCCTAGCCGCTCAAAGCTAGGTGGTGCCCCCCCTATTCGCTTCACCGTAACCGGCTTGCGGCGTGCATCGGCTCCCGGCATTTTCGAGGCCGTCGGGGTTCGTGTCGCACTTTGCGCTCGTCACTTGGAGAAGACAAAGGAAGCTCAAGGCACACAACAGAGAGTGTATTGCTTAGTGTGGAATGGAAAGATGAGATAGCCATAGAGTGATGGGCATATATACAATGCACGGGGGGGAAAAACCTCCTAGTGAGGGAAAAGATGCCCCGATGGTCCTCAGTGTGTTGACACACATCATTACCACATGTATATGGTAACAAAGCCCCCCTAGGAGTGATGCAGTGAACGAGAGCTGGCACATAGAGTATAGGGAAGTGCCATGCCCTGAGGAATATACTTTGTGCAAGCATGAAAAATTGGGTTCTTTGCAACTGCCAATGCGCTCTGACTATCAGTGTAGATAGTATTGGCAGTGTCTTGGTCAACACCCAAATTAGCCATAAGGCGTCTCAGCCATACACACTCAATTGTAGCTGTGAAGACTACCGTGTACTCAACCTCACAACTAGAAGTGGAAATATTAAGTTTCTTCTTGCTCAACCATGATATGCATGAACTGTCGAGCATGAAACAAAATCCACTTGTGCACACTCGTGTGTCAAAACAACCATCCCAATCTGAGTCCAAAAAAGCATGTAAATTTGTTGGCAATGATCCCCCCTTGCAATAAAACAAGCCAAGATGCAAAGTGCCACTCAAGTAGCAAAAAATTCCTCTTGATAGCCTACCAATGCTTAGACCCTAGGCTATGCATGCATCTGCTAACCTGTGAGACTGCAAACTGAATATTCGACCTCATGTTGCACGGCATAAATAAGGTAGCCAACATCAGTTTGGTAAAGAGTGTCATCGACAGGATCACCAGCATCATGAAGACTCAATTTCAAACATTTTTCCATGCGAGTGGCAATAGGTTTGCAAGCCTCAAGTCCAAACTTACATAGCAATGTCTCTATGTAGCTTCTTTGACACAAGGCAATACCACCATCACACTGCTTAAACTGTATACCCAAGTAATAATCCAACAACCCCAAATATTTCATCTTGAAAGTAACATTCAAATCAGCCTTAAATTCATCCACATAGAGAACGAGAATGATAAGTACATCACCCTCACGCTTTACGTATAATGAGCCTTCTGTTGGACGGTTACAAAAGCCTCGTTTGACCAAATAAGTGTCAACCTTCTCATACCAATCACAAGGAGATTGCTTCAACCCATACAAAGCTTTCTTATATTTGCACACTTTCTCTTCCTACACTTTAATGACAAAACCGCGAGACTATGTTACATAAACTTCCTCAAATATGTTACCATTCAAGAAAGCAGTAAGAATGTCTAACTGATCCCAACCAGAACGAGCTGCCAATGCACATAGAAAATACACAGTAGTCATACAACAAGTGGGAGAACAAGTCTCCTCATAATTTATGCCTTTTTGTTGTGCATAACCCTTTACAACAAGTCGAGCCTTATAGTGATCAATCCCACCCTCCGGCTTGCATTTCAACTTGCAACTCCACTTTGTACCAATGGTCTTTTTTCCAAGAGGCAAATCACATAAATTCCATGTGTCATTTTCTCTAAGTGCATCATATTCTGATTGCATGGCAGCCATCCAATTTTTTCAATTTTGTGCTTCATCAAAAGATAGAGGTTCCTCAACATCACATAAGCTAAGCGCAATCAAAGCATAACAATCTGATGCATAAGATGCAAGGCAAGAACCAGAACGAGTACGACTAGACAAAGGTGCATCCAATTACTGTCACGCAAAGTATGCACCAACCATTTTGGCATACCTCTAGCCTACTCATTCTCAGCCCTTTCCTCATCAAGTACATATGTACATCTGCATCAGTAATAGGCTGATCTATCAGAAACCCCCATAGGCTATACATTTGACTCATTGGAATTTACATTCAAACTTCCTCCAATGAAAAGAGGTAACAAAGTGTCAAAAATGTCATGTGAGCTTACATTACTTTCCCTAGTACTACATGACAGCAAGGGTTGAACAGAATCTTCCACAAACACAACATCCCATGAGACCAAGATACGCTTTTTTTGTGGATGATATAACATGTAACTTTTTCTTTCAGCACTATAACCAACAAAAAAGCATTTGACAGCCTTATCATTCAATTTTTTGCGTTGTGTTTGTGGCACCCCCGGGGGATTCACCATGGAAAACTTACCGCACCATGTAAATGCAGGGGAAGGGTTTTTTTTTACAATTTACATAAGCGTATAAGTTAGGGGTAGGCCCCCAATAATTTATCTCCCAAGATGAAAAATAAGGGAGGGGGTATCATATTTAGGGGGCGGGTTCTTGGGGGGGGGGGGGAGCAGTGAGAAAAGGGAAAAATGAGAGGAAGTTTTTGTGTTTCAAAATTATGGCTTCCCATAAGAGTTTGCCCTCAATTTTGTGAGTCAATAGGTGAAAAGATACATGCAAGAACTAACACTTCTTTGTATCAATTACTTGTCTTGTGATTATAGCTCATTTGTTGAGGGATGATAGCTATAAAGAGTTTGTATAGATGAAAATCTACATGGAGAACCTAACACAACTTTATAACCATGTTTTTGGAGTAATTTAGATGGGTCATAATTGGACGAGTAGCTAGAGTGTAGGCTAAACGGGCACATAGTTTGAAAGTCAAACTAAGACACATTGAGGGTACATCTAGTTATCAACAAAAGTGGTTCCTTAGTACATTGTGAGTCGCTATGCTACACACTCTATGACTATTTTTACTCAGTTAGATCATGTGAGACCTAAATTTTATATGTAAAATAGGGGTATGATAGTTTTTTGCATTGGTTGTCGTATAAGAGTAGAAAGGGGGGTCATATTCCCTAATATGAGTCGTATATAGGGGTTTGATCAAAGTTGTCTGCTTGCACGTGGCGTCTCCTTTTGTATATAGACTGAATCCCTCGAGGTGGCACCAAAGCATAAGCCAAACAACCAAAAATGTGCATGTGCTCAATAGAAGTCTTTCTATCATGCCATGCTGCATAAGGGGCCATAGATTGCAAAGCTTTTGTAGGATACATGTTAAGTACATAAGTGGCACACATGATGGCCTCAAGCCAAAATGAATGTGGCAAAGCTTGACTTGTGACCATACTTTTGCCATTTTCATAAGTGACCTATTTTTCCTCTCAGCAACATCATTTTGTTGAGGTGTATACGGCACTATACATTGGTGTTTTATCCCACGACTAGCCAGAAATGCATTAAACTCATGAGACATATACACCCCTGTCCTCGATCGGAATGGAGGGTACCCATAGTACATTCTGAGACATTTTTAGCCATAGGTAGAAATTGTTTGAAGCACATAAACACTTCGGACTACACTTTAAGCGGATATACCCATGCATTCCTGGAGTATTCATCAATGAAAATCACAAAGTAAATGTAATTACCCAAGGATGGAGTTTTCATGGAGTTTTCATGGGCCCACAAACATCCCTATGCACAAGCTACAACCTGCCATCCTTTTTGGAAACTGCGAGCACTACATCTTACCCAAAATACAGCCTTCATAAACATGTTTGACAGAGAAGTAATGTGCTTTGTAGCACCAATGTCAAAATACCACACATGTGAATCTACAGCTCGGACATGCATGTATCATGGATAACATGATTACACTCTGCACTAAAATCCCACTCTACATCTACATCATCATCTCAATCTGCTTTCACAAGAGACTCTACAGTAGCTGCACTTGTATTGGATCGTGTAGTTGATCCAGCCTCTTTTGCCTTAAATTTTGGACACTGCTTGATCAAGTGATCATTAGCTTTACAATAATGGCAACGTGTCTTCTTGTTGTCCTTATAAATAGAGTTCCCAAATGAAGTGATACCAGGAGAAGCATTAGGAACATAAGATTTTCCACTCGCATAAGAACCATGAGAAGTGGCTACATTGTTGTTACCATCTTTTCTTTGAGCAGCAATAAAGGCATGTTCAACTGCACGTTTTTGAGCCTTGCTTTTTTGGAAAGTGACTCTTGCAACAACAATGTGCATAATGCATCAAGCTTGACAACTTCTAGATTTCCTTGGGTCATTAGTCTCCAATTACTAGCAAAAGTCTAGTACGAATCTAGCAAAGCATCAAGAACAGTCTGCACAAGGGAACTGTTAGAAATGACTTTGCCTAGATAAATAAGTTGCTCGTTTATATCCTAGACACCAGCAAGGAAAGTGTCCATTTCATCTTCCTCATGCATAATCTTTGACTCTTTCTCTTTATGCAGTAATGCAATTTTTTCCTCATGACGACTTGCATAAAGACCATCAAGAATATCCCAAGTCTCTTTTGCGGATTTTGCTAAACGAATGTGAGGAGTAATTGTGTGCTTCACAAACAATGCAATCAATGCATGAGTCTACACATCTATCACATCCAAACGAGCTTGCTCAGCTATAGGCAAAATAGTTCTAACATCAATAATTCATCTGTCTTCGTTGCGGGCTTCTTTGCAAAATCGCCTAGTGGCAAATAGAGGTCCTTCTTCTGGTAGAGATAGTCTTCAATCTGCATCTTCCAATGTTGGTAGTTTTGGCCGTTGAACTTCTCGATCTTGAGCTTCCCTTCCTCCACCATTACTTCCACTCAATTCAAGGAATCCTTTCCTTGAGATAATTTAGCTACGAGCAAACCTTGCTTTGATACCAGTTGTTGGGAAATATGACATAGCTAAGTAGATAATTGAGTAGATTGCTTAATGGAGAGAGATAATTTTCACACACAAGAGATGAGAGAGAGAGAGAGAGAGAGAGTACACACGATATACGTGGTTCACCCAATGTGGGTTGCAGCCACTTAATGGCTTTAGTACTTCAAACAAGAAGTAGGTTACAAAGGGATTATACCCTTAGTAGAGCTCCCGCCTTGCTTCACTATCACCACCTCACACCTACCTTGTTGCATCAACTTCACACTGTACCACAATGCTTTACACTCCGTTTTTGTGTATAGAAGAGGCCTCCTTTTATAGGCCAAAAGGGTTGTCCTCTCTCATGAGAGGTAGCCATGTGTAGCCGCCCTTGTGTAGATAAGTCCAAATTGGACCCTCCAATCCGCCCATGTGTGGCCGCCCTTGAGAAGACAAGTCCGCTTTTGAATTCGGCCACCGGCCATTGACTTCCGATCACCGGCCACAGGCCAACCGACCAGTTGTTTTCTGACCACTTTTCGACGAGTGATTTTTCTTCACGCACGATGGCTTCTCCTCATAACGGGGGCCTTACAAATGTGCGTTTTTAATACAGAAAATTATAAGGGGCAAATCAGGCTCCATACTTAACATGCATCCCCAGAGATACCACTATGTTGACAAGCCAAATGCACAACCAATTGTGTCTCATAAGAGCCTGCCTACTCTAATTGCCTAACCTCAGTAGGTACACACACAACTGTCTCAGTGCTCTGTTGACACAAAGGCAAAACATCATGCAACCCACTAGCAAAGGAAATCCGTCTCTGCTGTCTACATAGCTGCAGCAATGTCATAGAGATAGTTCCATTTCTCACATGACTAACATGCATCAGATATGTGCTATCAACACTAGCACCTCTCGCTAAAACAAGTTGTCCATGACGCAAACTAAAACCGTGCTCATCTAGCACAACATGGCACCCAGTGTCTCTCAACTAGCTCACAGAGACCAAACTCCGAGTCAAACTCGGCACATGGCGAACATGCCTCAGCACTAGCATTGCTCCACTCGGCAATGACATCTGAACATCTCCGGCACCAACAATGTCATGGACTGAACCATCAATCAAGCATACGTGTCCAAGAAAACCGCTGGCATATGAGCAAAAGTACTCTCATTTTGGCAAGACGTGAAATGAAGCATCAGTATCTAGCATCCACTGTAAAGGTAATGTGCCATCGCATGACATGAGAACCTCAGGAGTAAACATGGAAGCAAGAACAATCTCACCGTCGTGTGTAGCCTCATACACATCTGCCTCTGATGTAGTCAAAGCTAAAGCATCCAACCTATACTAATGTTTGCGCTGTCACATCCTACAAAAACAACACCTCTCAATGTGTCCTATGTGTCCACAATGCCAACAAGTGCGCAGTCTTCGTCTCTGAGACCTGCACCTTGCTCTAGGCGCATCTCTGGACTCGGAAGTGCCATGTCTCTGACACAACAGCTACCATAAATCTCTAGTTGTACGTGATTGCATAACTATGCAATAGATTGACTCTACGAGGCTCAACATAATCGTTGACCGTGCTAGTGCATCCAAGTCCTCCCACGCACTGTCAGACATAGACTCTGGCCTCGCATCGTTGCCCTGCAGTGGCAATGCCTGGTCCAAACAAGTCAATGCCTGGTCCAAACAAGTCAATGCATCAAGCATATGCGAGCTCCACCAAGAAAAATCTGACCCATCAAATCTTGTAACAAAGAGCTCAAACTCTGCCGTGCGTACTGCCATGTCTGGTAACCTATACAACCAAAGAGCAATAAAACCAATCCAAAACACAACTGAGATAGAACCAAAAAACCAAGTGCGGAATAGCTTGACGCACAAGGTCTCCCACTAGAACCACAATCTATGGGCAAAAGAGATGGATGCGAAATACACATTGCAATCCAAACTGCCAAACAATATGGCAAACCTGTGACCAACACTGCCACAAACCTGGATGCGGAAACTCGTCGCAATTCAAAGCCTGCTAGCACTGTGGCAAACAAAGCAAACAATGATCAAGATCACAAACTATGGCGAGTAATCCAAGCCAAAACGGAGTGCAATAACTCAAGCCAAATATGGTGAGTACCATGCGCATAAGAACAAGAACTCCTTCGAAAGATTTGCCAGAGTTCCGAAGTGAATTGGCTATCTAACCCAAAAGAACCATAAGCCAAAAGAACATTCTCAACAAGAGCCAATGCGCAATCAATCTACACTCCATACATATGAGCTATCTCAAAAGCTCAACACAAACTGTGCATATCACCTCATGAGACCATACATGCCAAATCACTCCTGATATGCAAAATCGTCTCAGGCATGCATTGTGGAATGCCAAATCAAGGCAAAAATGATGCTCAAAATAGCTCTTATTGCCTCGATAAATCACGGAGCACTATGTCCGAAAAGCACACTACAAGCGCAACCACATGGAAATACAATAGAGCACCAGCCTATGCACTAATCGTGCATCAAATAAGCATCCACAATGGCTGCAAAATCAGTCCTATACATACCAAAATGACTTTCAACTACCACAACACTGTGTACACAAAGCTCTCTGACAGCAACAAAGTACACATTGTTACCATATACATGTGGTAGTGATGTGTGTGAACACACTAGGACCGCCGGGGCTTTTTTTCCCTCTTTAGGAGGTTTTTTTCCCCGACCATTGTATATACGCCCATCACTCTGGGGCTATCTATCTTCCCATTGCACACTAAGTAACACACTCTCTATTGTGTGCCTTGAGCTTCCTTCGTCTTCTCCAAGCTGTGTGCGTTTCTTTGCAACCCTAATTCCAACAATTGGTATCAGAGCAGGTTACATCCTCCCGGGCTTAGTCGTACAGCTGCTCCAGTACACGCCTGCTCAATTTCTCCAATTACAGTGAGGTTTGGCGAGCGTTTGCAGGTCGATAAATATTTCGCTCAGATTTTTGATTCGGGCTCATTTCGGCCTCCGTTTCCACTACAGGCAGGTCTGCACAGGCAATTTCGTCATTTTGTGCAGAATTTCTGTCAGTGCCATTTTCTGCATAATAGGTGCCTTACAGTCTTCTACGGTTTGTGCTATATAGCATGTGATGTTCCCGCTCAGTCTCTCCTATTTTTGGGAAGTTTTCACATCATGTGCAACATTTACCATGGCTGACAACAACACAGATGTCTTCAAGATGTTTGCTGTTGAGGATAGGTTGGATGGGGTCAATTACCCTATGTGGGCTTATATGATGCAACATGTTCTTGTGTCAAAGGGCGTTTGGAATATTGTACAGGGCATTGATGTACGTCCTGGTTCTGAGGATGTAGGCGATGTTGAGGATGTTGCAGGTCTTGCTGCAACGATTGCTGCTATTAGAGTTATTTTGCCTACTGCAGAACAAGCTCGTTGGGATGTAAAGGATGCACAGGCTCATGCATTGATTGCGTTTTCTGTGAAGTGCACCATTGTTCCTCACATCCATTCAGCAAAACCTGCAAAACAGGCTTGGGATACTTTGGCTGGTCTTTATGCAAGCCGCAATGAGGCTAAAATTGCTTTGTTGTGTAAACAGTTGGAGTCAAACATTATGCATGATGAAGATGATATGGACACTTTCCTTGCTAGTGTCAAGGATATCAATAAGCAACTTATTTCTGCAAGTGAACTTATTTCAGACAGTTCCATTGTGCAGACTGTTCTTGATGCCTTACCAGATTCTTATCAGACTTTTGCTAGCACTTGGAGACTTATGACCCAAGGAAATCCAGAAGTTGTCAAGTTTGATGCATTATGCACATTGCTGTTGTAAGAGTCACTTTCCAAAAAAAACAGGACTATACAGCGTACAGTTGAACAGGCTTTTATTGCTTCTCAAACAAAGGGTGGTAACAGCAATGCAGCCACTTCTTATGGTTCTGCTACGACTGGCAAAACTTCTGTTCCTAATGCTTTGGCTGGCAGCACTTCGTCTGGCAATTTTGGTGATAAGGGCAAAAAGAAGATGCGTTGCCATTATTGTAAAGCTAATGATCACTTGATCAAGTCGTGCCCTAACTTGAAGGCCAAAGAGGCTAAGAAGAAAGAGGGTGGTTCCACTACAAATGCTGGTTCCACTACAAATGCAGCCATTGTTGAGTCTTCTGTGAAAGGAGACTATAATGCTGATGTCGATGCAGAATGGGCTTTTAGCGCAAAGTGCACTTACAATCCTGATGTCCATGATGCATGCTTGTCAGTTGCTGCAAATTCACATGTGTGGTATTTCGATAGTGGTGCTACAAAGCACACTACCTCACATCATGAATTGTTCACCTCTCTCAAGTCTGTCCCTCATGGGAATTCAGACACTTGTGCCAACAATGCCTCTTATCCGGTTCAGGGAGTTGGAAAGATTGTGCTTACTACTGCAAATGGCAGTTCCTTCACACTTGTTGATGCACTTTATGTACCTGGGATCAAAAAGAATCTCTTATCTGTATCCGCACTTCCTAGACTTGGACTTGTAGTCAAATTTGTGGATGATAGTGTACAGTTCATGATCTCAGTTTTGGTGATGAAATTGTTGCATCTGGCCTTTTGTGCCGTGGGCTATATAAGCTCACTTTGTATGACAAGTGTGGAAAAAAATTTGCAAATGCTGTTGCAGATTCAAGGGCTATTTCAGATGCAAAACTTTGGTATGCACGTTTTGGTCATCTGAATTTTGCCAATTTGCTGCATTTGCAGAAATCTGATATGGTTGCTTCTTTGCCGCCTCTTGAAGCACCTGCCAAACATGTTTGTGAAGGTTGTATTCTGGGTAAAATGCAGCGTTCTAAGTTTCCAAAGGATGGTTCAGTTAGGGCCACATGTAGGTTACAGCTTGTGCATAGGGATGTTTGTGGGCCCATGCAAACTCCATCCTTGGGCAATTACCTGTACTTCGTGACTTTCATTGATGATTACTCCAGGCATGCATGGGTATTTCTGCTTAAAGCGAAGTCGAAGTTTTTATGTGCTTCAAACAATTTCTGGCTATGGCTGAAAATGTCTTGAAATGTACTATGGGCACCCTCCGTTCCGATCGAGGGGGGGAGTATATGTCTCATGAATTCAATGTATTTTTTGCTAGTCATGGGATAAAGCACCAATGTACAGTGCCTTATACACCTCAACAAATTGGTGTTGCTGAGAGGAAATACAGGGCACTTACGGAAATGGCATTATGTATGGTCAAAAGTCAATCTTTGCCGCATTCTTTTTGGCTTGAGGCCATCATGTGTGCCACTTATGTACTAAACAGGTGTCCTACAAAAGCTTTGCAGTCTATTACTCCATATGAAGCATGGCATGATAGAAAGCCTTCTATTGAGCACATGCGTGTTTTTGGCTGTTTGGCATATGCTTTGGTGCCACAAACACAGCGCAAAAAATTGGATGATAAGGCTGTCAAATGTTTTTTTTTTGGTTATAGTGCTGAAAGCAAAGGTTACAGGTTGTATCATTTGCAAACAAAACGTATTCTGGTTTTACGGGATGTAGTGTTTGTGGAAGGTTCTATTCAGCCCTTGTTGTCATGTACTAGAGACAATAATGTAAGCTCACAGGACATTTATGACACTTTGTTGCCTCTTTTCAGTGGTGGAAATACGAATGTAAGTTCCAATGAGGCAAATATACAGCCTATGGGGGTTTTTGAAAATGTTACATATCAGCCTATTACTGATGCAGATGTACATGATGTACTTGATGAGGAAAGGGCTAATAATGAGCAGGCTAGAGGTATGCCAAAATGGCTGGTGCACACTTTGCGTGATAGTAAATTGGATGCACCTTTGTCTAGTCGTACTCGTTCGGGCTCTCGCCATGCATCTTGTGGATCAGATTGTTATGCTTTGGCTGTGTCTAGCTTACATGATGTTGAGGAACCTTTGTCTTTTGATGAAGCACAGAATTCAAAAAATTGGATGGTTGCCATGCAATCAAAACTCTGTCATTGTCAAAGTGGAAGTAACGTTGGACCATTATACCATCAAAGAGAAAATTGTAGATACATGTAAAGTATGGTGAGACTTTGAATAAAATCCAACACAATTTTTTCTACAATTTGAGCAAAATCTCAAATAAAAACTTACCAAAATAACTATATATGGCTGACCATAACGGTTCTCGAAACATGATGAAGACAAACAAACAAATTGTGGACCACCTCAAAGCGCATAAACATGTCCATAGACGCATCATCTCATATAAAATCCACAAAAGACATACAACAAGGCTAAAACCATGGCATCATGGCAAACTCCCGCATGAGTGGCTCTTTGGATAACTCCACCTGTCCAAAATCCATGTACACCTATGAATCTGTCAAATCTGAGCTATCACAAGCAGAATCAGTATTCACTTAAGTCATTCATGACAAAAATGCACAAAATCATGTGCATAAAACACTCTTTAAGAGTCCACATGATCAACATACGCACAGACCATGTGTTGCACAAATCTACACACCAGTAATGCTGCTAACTGTCTCTCTAGATCCGCAAGGAAATAGCATCACCTGTAGTGTTGCAGTTGACTACTACTACTCGTCAGCAATATAGCTACCGCCTGTGCTCGAGATCTATCAAGCTATGTCCGGGCTATGTATACCAAATTAGCTCCAAGTTTTGAATGATTTTCATACGATATTCAATCAAATATCTGCAATGTCTATATATTGCAAAATTAATCATTCAATAGCGTGTGCCATAAAGAGAGCATCTCCATTAGGTAGAAAGCATAGAAAGGGAAAATTAAATTATAAATTATCAAAAACTTTATAAATGATGTTTGACAGACTTCGGACTCTTGTCATATTTATCGAACATTTGAAGAACTTTTACAATTTATGAAGAAGGACAATTCAATCATGAAAGATTGGTTATGTACAACTCGGAATTGGATTGCACATTTTTCCCCCAAAGAACAATGGGTAGAGATGTACTAGGTAGCAACATTGAGAGTACCTAGGAACTTAGGCTTAAACTTTTGATGTATAAGATCATAGGGCCTGTCTAAGTCTGGGGGGAATCTCAGGGGAACTAGTAAGGAAGTGCAAAAGAGCAGTCGGGTTTTTGGAATGGGGGGAAGAAACTAGGTACTTCAAGAACTCCATCTTACACTGGTCCCCATGGCTCTCTAAAGTTGTAGAACCACCACAAAGCCCCCGTTGGATAGAAACTGCCAGGAAAGTGAATATAAGGGTATGAATCATCTTGCTCGCTTTTGAGACGGCAATAGTAAGAGATGGAAAACCATTGACTTTCTAGCAACCTAGTTTCAACTAGATGGCTATGAGATATTGTTCGTCAACAGAGTGATGACAATCTTGTAATACCAATCTGTGAATCCGGGATAGAGTGGAATGCCTGGAGATGACCTGGAAGTAGTCTTTTATGGAAACCCCACTCTAAGGAAATTTATCATGCATTAATACATGAGAAGAATTGGTCTAACAATGGCTGGAAGAACGGTGGGACTACCGGTAGTCATGGAGAACATCTAGAAGCCAAAGTGGCTGTAGTTTATGAATATATTTTTATGGAAGGTAATTGGAGTGCTCTACCAATAGACGTAAAGATCCAGGAAAAAGGAATTGGGTGCGATCGATGCTTGGGGTGCAGGATAGCTAGCGAGGATCTGGGCCACCTTTTCATGGAATGCCAAGCAATCAGAGGCCTGTCAGGGAAAATATGCAAGTGGATCCAAAGGACATGGTAGATGTTCTTCAAGACTGATCTGTTCCTTGGTGGCAAGAAGTTGGGAAGTCCTGCTCTTCTCATCTGTACTCAAACTATCAAATACTTCTTGTTTCACCTATATGGAGGGTGAGGAACCGCCGTGTGTTTTAAGGAGATCTTGATGTGGAAAGTTTCTCAGAGATTATACAAGAAAGCAGAGTGATGATACATACGCTCGGAAGCAAGCAAGATTCGGGAGATTGGTCTGGGGCTACCTATGTTGTGTTGTCAACCTGCAATAAGTAAAAGCCTAGAACTATAGTTCACCTACTTTGTTAAGTCGGTTTTGTTAACTTGTAATCTTCAGCACTTCAAGGATCGGCCTAAGTTTGAGGTTGTTTTGTAATTTTATGTTGTGCTTAATATAATTCACTCACAAATTGTGAATTTTGCATTTTTTATTTTTTTTAAGATCTTAGGGCTCGCCTAGTGGGAGAATTTGAAGCAATCTCAAGTCCTCTCTCTTACTTTACAATTAGAATATGGAATAGATATCTTAAATTGTAAAAAGTAACCTTTGTATGCAACTTGTCATGATTGAAGGGATAGATCATAGGAATTATCACACAAGGAAATGTGAGAGAGAGGACAAAGATGAAAACTTTTGAAGGATCGTATAGTTTTATCAAGGATAGTTTTATTTCCCAACCAAAGTTCATAACTACGACCAAAGTTCAATCCTCCCACGAGTCTAATGGGCAAGTTTTGACTAATTCTAATTTTGAAAACAATAATAAAAAATTAAAACGATTGAGTAGTTATTGCTTTACACTTTTTTATCCTTGGTCCATAAAAGTGTAATTGCAATCTACTAAATTGGGTGCATCTTTGTCGAAGTGCTATGAAATGCCCAACCATGAGCAAAATTAGAAAGGAGTCTAGTAGGACCTCCAATCCATTTTCGATCCCCCAAGGTCATTTGGGCCTACAAGGTAGAAGATAGACAACAAATCCTCAAGGTAAGTAGGCCCCTAGATTAATCCCTTAGCTATCATTGTGTAGCGAAGGGTTGTCGAAGCCCTCAAGAAAATACATAAAACTATGGCATGGAGGGGCTTCTTCTAAAATTCTACCAAACCTTTAGTCCCCACCTTGAAGTCCCTCTTCTCTAGGTTTGAGAGAAAGCTACCCTATTCTAGGCACTCCCTTGAGAACCCATTAAAATGATGAAAGAATATCTTAGCTATGTAATTGGGGTCCAATCAAGACTTGCTCTTTGAAAGAGTGCATGTGTGAGAATATGTGTGTGCACGGTGCGGTGTGGGAGAGGGAAGAGGAGAGAAGCGTGTTATGTGGGCGGAGCAGACCTCAAGAATGAGGAGCCCCTTATTCATTATGTATATACATTATTAAGAAAAAGATATGGTCAATGGGCGGTCGAACATCAGACATCTATCCTCGGGTAAAGACACAACGCCTTTACCTCAACATTCCTCATCAAAATAGAATTTGACAAGGCTTATGACCAGTTGGAATGGTTCTTTTATCTTAAGCTATATGGAGACTATGGACTTTGGCCCTGAAGATGTTCTATCGAATTAAGACATTGTTAGGAAATCTGAAAGCATGTATTGCTAGGAGTGCCTCCCTCTCCTCTCCAACTTGACTCTCGATGATTGTAAGGCAAGTATGTCCCTTGGGTTGGCCAGACATAGCCATCGTGATGGTTTCACTTATACAGTTAGATCCCTCACAAATCAAGAGTTGATTCAAGGCTTAGAGATCAAATAATTCGACCACTATATTATGGTTTTTTTTAGTTTTAGTTTTTTTTCTTTTTTTAAAAAATGGGCTATTAGGTCTCCCCAATCTTGGAAAAATAAAAAGGCTTTCAAAACATCTAAGTGCATAAGTGAACGGTGAGTTTAGAAAATGAAAAGACCCATGAAAGTAAAAATTCAAAAGACTTTTTGTTTCCATATAAAGAAACTAGAGTGCTTCGTTAGCCGTAGAGTCCGAGGGTAAGAGAAAACAAGAAGACAAAAACTTTGGGGGGGGGGGGGGGGGGGGGGGGGAGAGAGAGAGAGAGAGATGTATATTTTTTATCATCTCCACATAGGTCTCCAGCTATCATGGGCAAGTAGAGTCATGATGAGATTGTTAGGAAGGGGTTATTACAAAAAGATGTCGTGCTTGGCAATGCTTTGGTTGACATGTATGCCAAGTGTGGTGTACTTTTTAAGCCCATGTCGACATCTTGTGTATAGCCACATGCCTTCAAGATGCACGCTTATGTGATTGCATCTGGAGAGAGCCCCTCGCTTTGCATTGGACATAAGTATATATGGCTGAATTTGGAGAGATACACATTCTTTGCATTTGCTGGAAACATTGTAAATATTTCTGGCACTTCTCTTATTGCACATACCACGCAATTAGTGAATTCCAAGAGGCGACATCCCGGACAAATCACTTTTTGTGCTTTCTCAAGCACTCCACATTTGGCATACATATCGATCAAGGTAGTGCCAAGCACGACATATCGGCATCTTGCGTACATCCACATGCCTTCAAGATGCACGCTTATGTGACTGCATCTGGAGAGAGGCACTCACTTCGCATTTGTTGAAAACAGACTAGAGCTTTTTGGCCTTGCCATAGGGGGAAACCTTGCAATCATTGCATTCCAATAGTCCACACTCCGGACAAGAAGCTCCTCAAGCAAATATTGCGTAGAGCAACATGCCTTCAAGATGTAAGCATAGCCTGCAAGACAGAAGTATATGTGGCTGAATTTGGAGAGTAGACGTGTTTTGCATCCCGCAATCGATGCATTCCAAGAGGTGACGTTCCGGACAGAGCACTTTTTGTATTTTCTCAAGCGCTCGAAATTTGGCTTACATATCGAGCAAGGTAGTGCCAATCACAACATATTGGCATCTTGCGTACAGCCAAATGCCTTCAAGATGCATGCTTATGTGATTGCATCTGGAGAGAGGCCGTCCCTTTGCATTTGCTGAAAACAGACTAAAGCTTTTTGGTCGTGCCATAGGAGCAAATCTTGCAATCAGTGCATTCCAAGAGTCCACACTCTGGACAAGAAGCTCCTCGTGCAATTGCGTAGAGCCGCATGCCTTCAAGATGTAAGCATAGCCTGCAATACAAAATTATATATGGCTGAATTTGGAGAGATACACGTGCTTTGCATCCCGCAAGTAGTGCATTCTAAGAGGCGACATTCCGCACAAAGAAATTTTTGTGCTTTCTCAAGCGCTCGACATTTGGCATACGTATTGACCAAGGTAGTGCCAAGCACGACATATCTGCATCTTGCTTACAGTCACATGTCTTCAAGATGCACGCTTATGTGATTGCATCTAGAGAGAGGCCCTCGCTTCGCATTTGCTAAAAACAGACTAGAGCTTTTTGGCCCTGCTATAGGGGAAAATCTTTCAATCAGTGCATTCCAACAGTCCACACTCTGAACAGGAAGCTCCTTGAGCAATTGTGTGGAGCCATGTGCCTTCAAGATGTAAGCATAGCGTGCAAGACAAATTTATATATTGCTGAATTTGGAGGGATACACGTGCTTTGCATCCGCTAGAAACATTTGTAAAGCTTTGTGGCACTCTTCTTGTTGCACATATCCCGCAATCAATGCATTTCAAGAGGCAACATTTCGGACAAAGCACTTTTTGTGCTTGCTCAAGCGCTCCACATTTGGCATACATATCGACTAAGGTAGTGCCAAGCATGACATAACGGCATTTTGCATATATCCACATGTCTTCAACATGCATGCTTATGTGATTGCATCTGGAGAGAGGCCCTTGCTTCGCATTTGTTAAAAACAGACTAGAGCTTTTTGGCCCTGCTATAGGGGAAAATCTTGCAATCATTGCATTCCAAGAGTCCACACTCCGGACAGTAAGCTCCTCGAGCAACTACATAGAGCCACATGCCTTCAAGATGTAAGCATAGCCTACAAGACAAAAGTATATATGGCTAAATTTGGAGAGATACACGTGCTTTATATCTGCTAGAAACATGGTAAAGCTTTCTAGCATTGCTCTTGTTGCACATATCCCGCAATCAGTGCATTCCAAGAGGCAACATTCTAGACAGAGCACTTTTTGTGCTTTCTCAAGTGCTCCCCATTTGGCATACATATTGACCAAGGTAGTGCCAAGCATGGTATGTATTTTCTGACTAACAATATAATTGTGAAATTATGTGTCTATATTGACATCTTATGTTGCCTGATGGAGAAAACAATCGATGAGTTGAACATGCCTCCAAGATGTAAGCATAGTATTCAAGACAAAAATATATGTGATTGAATTTGCGGATACACCTGCTTTCCATCCGTTGGAAATATTGTAGAGCTTTCTGGCGAAGGCTAAAGTTGCACCAACGAAGCTTTGATATGGAAGAGCTTTTTGGACATGCTCTTGTTGCGCACATCTTCAATCAATGCATTCCAAGAAGCAACATGAAGCTCCTCAATCAATTTTTGTGCTTCTTCAAGCGCACCACATTTCGCATACATATCAATCAAGTCAGTGCCAAGCACGACATCTTTTTTCAATAGCCTCTAACCAACAATATAATTGTGAACTTTTTTGTCTATATCAGTATCTTGCGTAGAGCCACGTGCCTTCAAGATGCATACATAGGTGGTTGCATTTGTTGGAAATAGACTAGAGTTTCTCTTGTGGCAAACCATGCAATCAGTGCATTCCAAGAGTCCATAGTCTGGATAGGCAGCTGAAAACAACCTAGAGCTTTTTGGCCCTGCTCCAATTGGCCCTGCTCCAGTTGTGCATGTCCCGTGACGAGTGCATTCCAAGAGTCCACAACCCGGACAGGACGCTCCTCGAGCACTCGCGTAGAGCCACATGCCTTCAAGGTCTAAGCATAGCCTTCAACACAAAAGTATAGGTGATTGAATTGGGAGAGATGCACTTGCTTTGTATTCGCTAAAAATAGCCTAGAGCTTTCTTGCCCTGCTCTTGTTACGCATATCCAGCAATTAATGCATTCCAAGTGGCAACATTCCGCGCACAAGAAGTCCTCAAGCACTTTTTGTGCTATTGTATAGGAAAGAGAGGCAACATGTGTGTATAGGAAGGTGCAATCCAAGAACGTGGAAAAGGCGTGAGTTTGCTGGAGTTGTCTCAATAAACTCCACCCACCTCTGAGCAAGCCAATGAAATGTCTTGATGAAGAGTAAAACAATCACCATAGCCACAAAGGGCACATTGAATTCGTCTCTGAAGATGATCATGGCAAAGAGGATCTCCATAAGCTCGCGCCAAAATTGTTCATTGAGTCGCTCAACTTTAGCTTCCTTGTTTAGCTTCCTTGAGGCGACCAGGAAAGAGGAGATTCAAAGCAACACACATGAGGACGAGGGCCATGTTGGAGAGGAGGACAAGGCTGATCTCAGAGGTAGCATTCAAAAACTTCAAAGTGCCCGCTCAAGCAGTTGAACCTGGCAGTGCTCGTGCCATGCATAGTTTTGTAGTTTTGATCAGTAATATTAAGGCTCGCTTCAAGCTGCCTGGAGCCTATGGGAGATGCTAAAGCGATTGAGCGCAAGAGACAAGCTGTGGAGACGAGCCGACGAGCTGCGCGAGCGTGCCTGTGATTGAAAAAGCAAGGCTCGTTAAAAATAATGAGGGGCCGGACACGTGGGTTAACGAGAGGGCAACCCTCTACGCTAATGAAGTAAAGACGGTCGAGTACACATTCATACATTTGTGTTTTTCTTTTGCTTATTTTCCTTTAACGTTTACTACTCTTTAGCATGTCCTTGCACTGTATAGGTGGTGAATGTACCTAGTAAGTCTTGTAGGTCCACTTTGGCCTCCCAAGGAAGAAATTTCTTTCTTCTTTCTTTTCATTCATAGATGACACCTATGCCTACTCCAGAGTACTCAACCTGCCTTGACCATTTTTTATGAGCCCTTAGCATTGCCTATTGTCAGAAGTTGATAATTCAAAGGGAGGAGTGATAGCCTCATGCTTAATCCCCCTTAGTTGATGCTAAATAGTGGTTGCTATATTATTATCAATGTTTCCGAACTCCTAGGTATCATGGAGGCATCCTTAGGATGAAGGCACTGCTGAACATAGAAGGAGAATGCAAATTATTAGGAAATTCCAAGAAAAGTGAGTATAACACGATATAACGAGATTTAGGGCCACAATTGTCCACCGAATCCATGAAGTGCCAGAAAAGATGTTGCAATAAGTTCCAATAGAAGCTGCAAAAATGAGCTAGAACTCTGGTCTGAAGAAATTTTACAATTTGTGAAGAAGGACAATTCATTCATTAAAGATTGGCTATGTATAATCCAAAAGTGGATTGTGGTTTTTTTGTTCAAGAACAAATAGTAGAGATGTATTCTTTTGATGCATATGCTCAATAAGCTTCAAGACTTTTTATTAAGTTTACCAACAAATAAAATTTCCCTAGATAATTCTTTTGAAACTAATCTAGCAAGGGCATTGGTATCACACGTGCGCAAGCGCGGTCTTTTCGAAGATAACGCCTTTAATGTACTCAAGTTTCTTCAACTGCAATATTACAAATTTACAACCAAAACTTTGAAAAAATGTAAAAATACAAGGATTTTGGGGCTATCAATACAAGAAAACTTGTGGTCCTAACATTGATAAAACACAGCCCAGCAGAGGTTCAATTTATTTCAGATACCACATTCTGGCACTTTATACTTGGCAGGCTATGGACACTTTGTAGAAGATAAAAAACTCTGCTTAAGTAAGGCTGAGGGCAAGGCAAATCTCCATATACATTCCCATTCCATTGGCCATCATGTGGATTGCAGACAGAGTGTGGCATCATACATTTACCTTACAGACTCCCTCGGTCAGCCGCATGTTGAGAGCTGAAGGTAGGCTCAAGCTAATAGTATGGCCGCTTGTGAACGTAATGGTATAAGCCTGCCTCACTGTAATGAGGTAATGCAAGGAGAAGATGCATGGAACCTGAATACTTTGCTGAAAACCAGTCTTTGTAGCCTTATCTATTACGGCGGTTGTCGTCGACAGAGGGATTCGCTTCCCCTCGAAGAGTCAGTCACTGACGCACCATTGGAGAGACTCTTAAGGGCGATCGATACGGCGAGACGTTGTCGCTCCCTTGCTTGCCAGCAGCAATATGTTGTGGGGAGGGAAGTCTAAAGGCATTAGAAGAAGGCTTGGGGTAGAATATAAGCTTTTGTTCTTGTTGGGCAGTTTGAGCTACCTTTCGATCTTGACTGGGGACAGCAGGATGATGTCGAGGGCGTGAAGAAGCGATTTGGGTTGTCGTAGAAGACGGCAAATTTTTGGGAAGCTCCTTTGGATTGAGCAATGGTTCGAGCGATTCTAAGACCTCTTTCATGGTGGGTCTTAGTTTGGGGTCTTGGCAGAGGCATTGAAGAGCAAGAGAGGCTGCCTTTTGGGCTCCTTTCAGAGAATATTGGCCATCTAGCCTTTGATCGAGGACGCGAGACCACTTGCGCTTGTCTGCTAAGTAAGGTGTTGCCCATTCTACTAGATTTTGCTCTCCACCAGCTCTGTTCTTGTCCACCGCCCGCTTTCCTGTCAATATCTCCAGAAGGACAACCCCAAACCCATACACATCACTCTTAGCAGTTAACCTTCCTGGAAAATATAGCAAGAGTTCAAGTTGTCAGAGTAGAACACAAACATAAATAATTGAAAACCTAAGAATATAGCACTGAAATAATGCAACAACTCTCTGTTAAACCAGTCATGTAATTAAACTGAAAATCACCATTGAATAATTGAGTTCTAATCAAACAGATAACCGGTAGGGTGAGAAAGGTAATGCCACGATAGAAATCACATTTTATTGGTTATAAAGCTACAAAAATAAATGTGGAGTGACGATGTAAAACATATCTTTTCTTAATATATTCTCGCATATTTACAAAAACTATGGTTCCCTTTTCAGTCACTTTTGTCAAATCTTTCAGCACAAGTTTCTCCAAGAAGCACCTAATATTAAGTTAGAGCGTGCGATATATTACCTGTTGCAACATACTCAGGAGCAGCATAGCCATATGTTCCCATAACACGAGTTGTCACATGCGTCTTATCACCCGTTGGCCCATCTTTTGCAAGCCCAAAGTCTGAAAGCTTTGCATTGAAAGCCTGACCAAAGGGATTTTTTACATAATTAGCACACAATGTCTCAAATATGCCATCCACACAACAATGCAATAGTATTAAGGGTCCACTTTCTCTAGTTACTACACATGATATGCCAATTATACATTAATAATTGCCACTTCTATCTATCTCACCGCATCAAGTAGAATGTTCGACGTTTTGAAGTCTCTATAAATGACAGGTTTTTGAGCATCATGTAGAAAAGTGAGGCCTCGAGCTGCATCGATTGCGATCTTTAATCTATTGGCCCAAGATAAGGTATGACGACTTCCTGAATCATCAAAGAACATTGGGTCATAGTTAGCAAAATGCCACTCTTCGAGAAGAATACACAAGTAATTTGCAGAAAACAAATAGATAAAAGCGCATGTCTCTATGGAAATCAAACCATCAGTATTCCATTACAATCTGGAACTCTTACTGAGCCTGGGGCTCTCTTGTACATATGTAAATGTAGCATGTGAGTTCAACACAAGAGATTGTTTCAAATTTGGCCCCATTTTTTCCACATTTTTAACATACATAAGGGTACCAATCAAATGGGAGATGCACGAAAAAGGCAGTGTTATATGCCTGACAAACCTATAGATTAGGGGTTTTTGAACTAGGCTTTCAACCCATCTGACATTGAGGGTTTACATATAAAAGTTATCAAACATAGTGCAAAAAAGGTAAAAAACAATGAACACCAAAAGGCAGAAGCAACTTACTTCCAAACAAATGATTCTCTAAGCTTCCCCGCGATAGAAACTCATACACCAGGAGTCGGTGGTCATCTTCATAACAATACCCAATAAGCTTGACAAGGTTAGGGTGATGAAGGGTCCCAAGAAACTTCAGCTCTGCCTGTTGAAAGATGAACAAGGTAAGTGTAAAGAGTGCAGTTCAAAGTAATGAATCATAAGATCTTAATCGAAAATTCTATTTACAAACATAAATTTTGAGAGCATTGCTTGGAAAATTGTAAAAGAGGGTAAAAAATGGCCCTCAGTTGCACCTTGAGAGAGTGAAGATAGGAGAGAAAAGATAAGAAAAGGAAGAGAATCTTTTGACTTCATAGGGATAGGGACAATCCTAGGAGACCTCAAAGAGTCTCTATCCGACACGAGAGGGAAATGGGATAACCAATCTACCACACGTGTGTGTGTGTGTGTGTGTGTGTGTGTGTGTGTGTGTGTGTGGGTGGGTGTGTGTGTGTGTGTGTGTGTGTGTGTGTGTGTGTGTGTGAGAGAGAGAGAGAGAGAGAGAGAGAGAGACCAACCTACATAGTACCTTCAACAAACTTGAACAAGTCCACATCAATTTTAATTAAATGACATAGCTGACACACATTTGTAGCAAAGTGACAAGGAACGGTGAGGGAGAGGGTTGTGCCTCAATTCTAATTTGGCACCGGCCTATCAGGTGGGATCAATGGTCCCCCTTTTCACAAGAAGATTTAGAAATTCTCTCATGTAGGAAAACGGAGTCTTTTTCAGTGTTTTTCATACAATGAATAACATCATGAGCTTCTACTCAAGAGGCACCGCATACCTAGCTAGGTATGCGGTGCCTCCCTCACAGAAGCTCATGATGTTGAGGTAAGTCACAATGTGGGAATTATTGTGAGAATTTGTCCAAAACTTCTTGTCTTTCAGGAGGCACCGGGATCGGATGTTTACCGTCGGATCTAGGATTAATCCTAAAGGGAATGCCAAGTGAGCCAATGTAAATTGTGAACTCAAAAGTAAACTTTGTGTGAACCACATCTGAAGCCAAGTGAACGGCTCCTCGATGTGACCGTACCCATTGCACATGTGCACCTAGTGTGAACTCAAAGTGAACTCATTGTGAACTTTTCTCTTTGAGCTCACAATATGTTTCATAGATGCACACATTTAGCAACTAAGGTGGTGGTCCTGTGAGGCTTAGTTATCAGTTATTTGAACGGATAACTAAGCCTCATTCTTGGTCACGTGCAAAAAAGAGCATTAAATGAATAACTATGCCTACCTTTTTTTAACTATGCCAATTTTTGGCATAGTTGTGAAGTTCAAGGCAGGTTGAATGCATGACCATGCAACATGCTTAGCTAATGCTTTATCTGGGCATAGTTGGCATAGTTATCTATAACTAATAACTATGCTTTGCGCGACCACCACCTAAATTGTGATAAGAGTGATGGTTGAGCCTTGATCAAGACCTGAGGGTGTAAATGGAGCATAGTAACAAGGAATGGCCGTTTTCGGGTCTCCGTTCCCCGTTTCCATTCTAAGTTCTCGTTCCGAATCCCCATTCCGTGTTTCAAACGTGAGTACCCGTAACAGGGAATGGCATTTTGTGGCAATTGCCGTTCCGCGTTCCCCATTCCGGTTTTCCGTTCCTGGTAACTATGAAATGGAGGGAACATTTCTGTTTTTGTTCCCTCTCATACTCAAAACAGACGGCCCTGATTCTTTGCAAAGTTTCAATTGTCGATCCCATTTGAAGAGGCCCATGTCAAATCGACCGTGGGACACAGGCGGCGGGCCGGCTTATATTTTGGCAACAGGGGGAAATAGGCAAAATCCACATCCAGGTATTATATCCACATGGCATACATAATCAAATTGTCAATCACTAAGAAAATTCAACAACTTAAGAAAGTCAAAAAGGAGAAGTTGACAAAAAGGCATAGCAAACTTTAACACGGAAATATTGAGAAAAAAAGATACTTTGGAATAGAGAGAAGGATTGTTTTTACTTGAGCAGGTGGGTGGGACTATAACCAAGTCAAAGGAGTTGTAAAGTGTTCAGACCTAAAGGCGAAAAGCCAAAGAATCCAAAATGCCTTTCACAAGGGGGAAAAAGGGAAAGAACATATTCTCTTTACACTCGCAAGAAGTTTTGGACAGATTCTCACAATAGATCCCACATTATGACTTACCTCAACATCATGAGCTTCTGTGAGGGAGGCACGGCATACCTAGCTAGGTATGCGGTGCCTCCCAAACAGAAGCTCATGTGATGTTATGTATTGTATGAAAAACACTGAAAAAAGCTCCGTTTTCCTACATGAGAAAATTCATAAATCTCCTTGTGACTACAACCTTTTCCTCTGTCTGTGTGTGTGTGTGTGTGTGTGTGTGTGTGTGTGTGTGTGAGAGAGAGAGAGAGAGAGAGAGAGAGAGAGACTTTTAATTAGTAACCCATTAATCACTAAACTTGACTAAAGTAATGGAGGTGACTAAGAAATGGGTACCAACCAGCCACTCATTGTGTCCCTGAAAGCCTTCAGGGTTGAGCTTCTTGACAGCAATAAGGAGGCCTTGCCCCGCGCGAACGGGCTGGAAGGTGCGCTCGTCGATGTTGCCCTTAAACACGCTCCCAAACCCGCCTTCCCCAAGTAAGCTGTCTGGCCGAAAGTTCCTTGTGGCGGATTTCAAATCTGCATAGGTGAAAGGATGCAAATAATGCGCACTGGTGGCGCCGCCGCTGCTACCCGTCTCCGGTAAGCCTGGTGATGCCGAAACCTGTCTCATCTCTTGGCTCCCCCCATTGTCCTGAGGACCATGTGGTTGAGGGCCTTCCCATGGAATTCCCCCTCCACTTCCTGCAAAACATTGATCACATCTTTAGGTAATGGAAACCTACATTTAAAGGGAAAATTAGCCCCCATGAACACGAAAAAAACGATACAAAAATCCGGCAGCAAATAAAATGGACATGATTAGTGGATGAATAATCAGTTCCCTGATATGGGCTCTAAATAATCCCACATTGAAAGGCCCATAATTAGCTCCTTAATCAGAATGATTTACAGAGTAAACCCATTTTCCCACATTAAAATCAAGACATAATTAGCTCACCAATCAAGACATTAGACCTATTTTGGAATGAAGATAATGAATTTGGAAGATTATAAAAATTAAAAAGAAATCAATTAATTGACTAATCAGTGTACCCTAATTAGCATAGTGATTAGTGCAATAACCCCACAATAATTAAGTAATCAGGCACTCTCAGTACCTGCAGATTTAAGAGTAGCAAGGGAAGCCTGTTGTGCGCTGTTGACGGAGGACAGACCGCTCACATGCTGGACTTGCGCACCAAAGCAGTTGCCCATATATATGTATGTGGGATAATTGCAAGCACCTGCTTCAATATTCAGAGAGCACCTAGCAGGTCTAAAGAGTAGCTCTTGTGTTGGTTCTTTGCGTTTGGGAGTACTTTTCTGTGTAGGCTATGGGGGAGGCAAGCTGCGGTCCTTTGCGCTTTTGGCCCCAAGTACTCGAGAGAAACCCAAGCGCTGCTAGCTGCCTGCCATGACGACTTGTGCGATTCATATGAAGTGGGTATTCTGTGTGTGTGTGTGTGTGTGTGTGTAGAGAGAGAGAGAGCTGTCGTCTGTTTCAAGGGATTATGAAGAAGAGAGACCAGGGAAGTCGTTGGTTAGAAAAGTCAGTCTGTGCGCGTTCACAGAAAAAGAGAGACTCTGAGAGAGAGACAAAGAGCGAGAGAGTCAAAGGATTTGGCTGACTCTCCGATCCGAAATTGCGAATCCGGTCTCCTCTCTTCCTCTGTTCTTGAGTCTCCACCCTCTCTCTCTTCCTCTCCTCCACACAGACACTCTCTCTCTCTCTCTCTCTCTCACGCGACGTTAAAATTCTCTTCTTCTTCTTCTCTCTCTCCCCCTTTTGACTGTGTCTCGTCCCGTCCGGACACGAGTTTTGTCTGGTGACTCGTCCCCTCCATCGCTGCCAATGACATAATGTATTACAAGTTACAAGGATATTTTGAAAGACTAGCTTAGTTTGAGTTCACATTGGGGAGGCGGAAGAAACGTTCTTTTCCAGGTCGAAGAGTTGCGGAATGCACACTTCCATCACCCATTTCACACAGAGGGCAAAACAAAAAGTGAATCAATTTTCTTTCGCCATCTACTATGAACATTGGGTTGCGACAGAACAAAGAATGAAAGGAAGCAACTTTTACCAATTACATCAATAAACCAGAGTACAAACCATAGTACAAATATTTTATTGAATTGCATTGGCTACAAAATATAAGTTGAAGATGATGATGAAGCCATTTGCTCTAAAGCCTCATTTCCAAAACAACTTTGACATTCATCTTTGCTTGCTCTCTGTACATTGCCGTCACAATACTATCTCGCCTCTTGCAACCAACTTCAAGGTCACTGGCAACTCCTTCATTGCCTTCACAATACTATCTCGCCTCTTGCAACCAACTTCAAGGTCACTGGCAACTCCTTCATTGTTGCCTTGAGCACACTCCATAGCCTTCTCTATTCCGGCTTCACGTGTTGCCCGAAGCTCCATCATGGATGTAGCATCCGCTCTTCGATCCTCTGTCGCACGTCCATCACGACCAGCCAATTTTGCTTCTGCCTCCCGCACTCACTCTATATCAAAGGATTCTTCATGGAAAATACAAATGTTGTGAAGCACAAGACAAGCTGCAACAAGATTTGGCACATAGTGTAGATTCATGTCACATCTTTTTAACAAAATGTGAAACCTTGCCTTCAACATTCCCGAAGCTCTCTCAATTGGCATCATTGTACTTGATTGAATAAAATTCCAGTAGTACTTGAGACGTGACAACCCATAAGTGTCCATGTAGGCGGGTCTAATCACAAATCATCCTTTGTAGCTCTAAATCTACCAGTCTCAATCTCTAAATGATGTGACGATGTGTGCATCTATCCAATAGCACATCGTAATCCATGGGATAGATGAGTGTCCATGTAGGCGGGTCTAATCACAAAATCATCCTCTGTAGCTCAAGGAGATGCTCTCTGTAGAAAGTCATCTTCGTGCCAAGCACACACATCGGTTGTATCCATGTCCTCCTAGTGTGTAACTGAATCAATTCATGTGTGATGAGTTGAATGATCTTGGTCCATGTGAGAGACAAGGAGGGTATGTCCAATGAATACTGTAAAAGGAAGGAGGGGGGAGAGAGAGGAGTTGGAGTCCAATAAAAGAACACACTATGCTTGTATTTGATTAATGAAAAACCCATTACATATATAGAGTAAAAGACTTTCCATCCAAACTCAAACTCTCTTGATAGCTTGTATGCCATGGGGCATGTTCCCACAAACTTGGGCTTGAAACCCAACAATCCCCCACTCAAGCCTGAACTAGATACACCACTCGCATGATGTATAGAGCTTTTGGTGTACTCGTCAACCGTGAGTTTTAGATTCTCTCCCAACTAAGGGTTTTGGTGTACCCATAACCTGGTGCTATGTCAGTAAACCCCCCCCCCCTTTTGAACAGATAGGGTGTAGGTAAAAATTAGCTACCAACAAGTGGCAGTTTTGGTTGACTTCCAAACCTTGGATTTAAGGTGCACCAATAACTTCATGAGAAGTGAGACAAAATAGGACTTGAACAAAAACTGGTATTTTTTCAGAAGGTCTTACCACTTATGTGTGTGTGGTAGTGTCTATAACCCATACATATACATTTTTGACTAGGAAAAACATAAAAAGATTTGATCTAAAGAACATCACTGTCAACAAAAAGTATATTGGATTCTGTGTCCCCATCAACCACATGAATTCGATTTTTACCCTTTTTGAAGCACTTATTTGAAGGATGATTTGTCTTACAAGAGTTGAATACAAGGATTCTTCTTGAAACACTCCTTTGCCTGGTGATTGTTGCAGCCACAAATGGCACAATATTTGGTACCAATGGATGGTCAGGATGAAGCTGAGGTAGAAGCACAATTACTGACTACATAGGCACTGGGCGTATCAGAAGAACTGGTAGGGGATACTACATATGCACTAGCGGATCTTTCTCTTTTAAAACAGTGACAATTTGATGGAATTCATCAGGCAAACTTTTTAACAAAACGGCTATGAGATCTTCTTCTGGCATTGGGGCTTTGACATAGACAAGTTGAGTTTTAATACTCTTTAGTCTGCTAGCTAAAGATGTTATGTTTTCATCGGCACATTGTTAGGGACTAACCACCCTAACAGTATTTCAATACAGGTATACAATAATACTGCATGTTACATTAACCTAATGCATACGAGAGTATTGTATAACATCATGGAAACAAAGAGAAGGTACTGTATTACTGCATAATCATCATCCACACAACCGTTTACAAGCAGTACCAAGAACAATACGACTCCATAAGAGAAAGACTAACTGCAGAACTGCAAGACAGTGTCTCAACTACTTGCCTAAAACTAATCCACTTAAAAACATCAACCATTGGTGTAAAAACACCCCAGAGGTATAAAGGTTCCATCCTTTGTTACAAACAACAGTAAATAGACTGACACTGATGTATCGGGGCAATAACACTTGGCACATCTGGTGGGCAATGTTTGCAAAACATTGTAAGAACCCACAAAACCCTTGACAAAAAATCTTGAAAACCAAAATGAAGTCTTGCTTGAAGTTATCGCTCCTGAACATCTGTATCTTTAGTTTGAGCTATTCTCCTGACTGTGCATCCATATCATCTCCAATTTCCACCAATGTAACCTCAGTAAGTGGATCTTCTGACATTGCTTCAGCAAGTTTCATAAATGGGTCTTGAAATTGTTGTTGATCACCTGTGTCATCAGTGTGTGTAACTCCAACTGAAACTGCACCCTGAACTACATCCTAAACTGTATTTTGAACTTCAATTGTAGTCTAAACTGCATCACCTGCTGCAATATCCATTTGCACATCCATAGGTACTTGCTGCTGCAACTGTGCATATTGTTCCTTTAACTCAGCATACTGTCTCTGCAAGATCAGAATTTCATCCTTTGTCTCCTCCTCTGCAAAAGCTTGATAAGGTTTACTCACAACATCATACATTTTGATCTTGATCTGTTTCCACACCCCTTTCATACATTCCAAGACTTCATTTTTCATTTGTCTATATCCCCTGAGCTGACATACCAACCATCTACATCTAGCTCTTCATCAGACATGTCTCTAATCTTTTCTTCACCTTTCTTGCAAGCTGCAACCTTGCTTAACAACACCCTATTGCTACTTTCCAAGGTAGCATTGACAATAGACATTTTAGTTAACTGTGATTTCAGTACCTGAAACCACTCCTCCCTCCATTGAGAAATTTTGATTGAAGTCTTTTCCCTGAATGCTACCACTTGTTTATAAGAGTCCAAATCATGTTGCATGAGTTCTTGAATCCTAGTCAATTCTTGAACCTTCTTGTCCAAAAGTTCTATTTCAATCTGTGCCTTTTTGTCCTTTAAAGCTCCTTCTTTAATCTAAATCAGTTCAGTATGCAGACCATCATTCTCTCTACTCAAGAATGTAAGGTCCAGAGATTGTTGCTCAATATATTCCTTAACCAACTCTAGTGCAGTTTGCACTTCATCCAATGACACAATAGAAAATTGAGCCTTAGAACTTGTAGTTCTCTCCAGAAATAGGATCCCCAAACACTGTTACAGGTTCCTCCCCTGCCAATTTGTCCTTTAATCTTCTGATCTTGAAACCTATTTTAGCAGTTGTAGACTTGACATGTTTGTCAGTCAAATGCACTCTAGTGTCAGTAAACAAGTCCCCAAACTCTTCATCCATTTTATCCTTCACTGCATCCAAAGACTCCTGTTTTGAATAATCTGCAGATAAAAGATCTTGAATATCTGTAGTCAATTGCAAAGACCTGTGATCAAATTGCAGTTTTTGTCTTTTCTCCCTTCTCATTGTAAATCTTGCATCCTCAATCATCTGTGCTGGAATTTGGGACTGTCTCCCCTGCAAAATACTTTTGTTATTGACATACTGAAAGATAGCAGCTAGATAAGGTTCAACTTTATTAGGCATGTCCTTCCTTCTCACTTTGTATAGATCTTAAACTTGATTACAATTTGTTTGTTTGTCTTCATCATGTTTCGAGAGCCGTTATGGTCAGCCATATATAGTTATTTTGGTGAGTTTTTATTTGAGATTTTTCTCAAATTGTAGGAAAAACTCTGTTGGATTTTATTCAAATTCTCACCATACTTTACATGTATCTACAGTTTTCTCTTTGATGGTATAGTGGTCCAATGTTACTTCCACTTTGACAATGATAGAGTTTTTACTCTCACTTTGACAAGTTTTTTTAGCTTCTGATAATGTTGTGTGCTCTTATATCTACTCTCACAAGAGTGAGATTATTGTATGCTCGTTGTGGCTATAGCTTATAGGTAGCCGTATGTTACAGGTTCTACAGATTTACACGTACAAGTTAATGTAGTTATTAGATTTCATGGTACTATTTGTGGATGTGTAGTCAGCATTGTGTTTTCTATCTACTTATGCACGTGGTCATGTGTTTTATGCTTGCTTGAGGTCTGTTTATTCCAATCTTGAATCTTTGCTACTCGTTGTGCTTGCATTATCACTCAATGCTTGATTACGAGAAGCTTGCTGCCTGGATTATGACACTGCTTCTTCTATCTTTTGGTAGAGCCATACATTAAGCTACAGATTTCATGTGTGAGTATTCAATTGATGCGTTGATCGGCTATGGTTGTGTAGTGGTCGAGGTGATCTCACACTTTAACATCTTTGATGCAGTTTATGGTTGAGATTTTACTCAATTTACAGGGGAGACTATGCCTGTTTTCTCGTAGGATTTCTTGCCATAGTTTTGGTTCCACCTATTACCCTATACATGTGGTAGTGATGTGTGTGAACACACTTAGGACCGTCGATGCATTTTTTCCCTCACTAGGAGGTTTTCTTTTCCCATGCATTGTATATACGCCCATTCATTCTAGGGCTAACTTGTCTTTCCATTGTGCACTAAGCAATATAGTCTTTGTTGTGCTCCCTAAGTTTCTTCATCTTCTCCAAGAAGCTGCATGTGTTGCCTCTTTTCCGGTCAATGACTTTGCTTGCACAAGTGAACTATCAGAAATGACTTTGCTTGCTCATTAATATCCTTAACACCAATAAGGAAAGTTTCCATGTCATCTCCCTCATGCATAATCTTCGACTTCAACTTTTTACGTAGCAATGCAATTTTATCCTCATTGCAACTTGCATAAAGACCAACTAGAATATCCCAAGCCTATTCTGTTGATTTAGCTGGAAAATGTAAGGAGTAATAGTGTGCTTTATAGATAATGCAATTGATGAATGAGATTACGCATCTCTAACATCCGAACGAGAGTGCTTAGCCGTAGGCAAAACAACTCTAACAGGCAATCCTTGTCAACTCATTTCTGCAAGCAAAGTCATTTTTGACAATTCACTTGTGCAAACTATTCTTGATACATTGCCAAATTCTTATCAAAATTTTGATAGTACTTGGAGACTTATGACCCACGAAAATCTTGATGTTGTCAAGTTTGATGTATTATGCACACTGCTATTGCAAGAGTCACTTTCAAGAAAGAACATGGCTAAACAATGGTGTAGTTGAACACGCTTTTATTGTTGCTCAAAGAAAAGGTGGTAATAGCAATGTAGACACTTCTCATGGTTCTTCAACGAGTGGCAAATCACCTGTTCCTAATTCTTTTGTTGGCAGCACCTCGTCTGGAAATTCTGGTGAAAAGGACAAGAAGAAGATGCATTGCCATTATTGCAACGCTAATGATCACTTGATTAAGTAGTGTCCTAAATTGAAGGCAAAAGAGTCCAAGAAGAAAGAGGCAAGTTCTGCTACAAGTGTAGCTATTGTAGAATATTCTGTGAAAGGAGATTGTGAAGCTGATGTAGATGCAGTGGCCATTTAGTGCAAATACACTTATGATCCTTCTGTCCATGATGCATGTATGTCAGTTCTTGCAAATTCACATGTGTGGTACTTTGATAGTGGTGTTACAAAGCACATTACCTCACATCGTGACTTGTTTACCTCTCTCAAGGTTGTCCCTCATGGGAATACAGTCACTTGTGCCAACAATGCATCTTATCTAGTCAAGGGAGTTGGAAAGATTGTGCTAACTGCTGCGAATGGCTATTCTTTCACACTTGTTGATGCACTTTATGTACCTGGGATAAAAAAGAACCTTTTGTCTGTATCTGCACGTGCTAGACTTGATCTTGTTGTGAAACTTGTGGATGACAGATGTACATTTCATGATCTCAGTTTTGGTGATAAAATTGTTGCATCTAGCATTTTGTATCGTGGGATGTATTAGCTCACTTTGTATGAAAAGTGTGGGTAAAATTTTGCAAATTCAATTTTGATTTCAAAGGCTGTTTCATATGCAAAAATTTTGCATGCACTTTTTGGACATATGCGTTTTGCTAGTTTACTGCATTTGCAAAAATTGAATATAGTTTCTTCTTTGCCACCTCTTGAAGCACCTATGAAGCATGTTTGTGAAGGCTGTATTTTGAGTAAGATGCAATTGTGTTTGTGGAAGATTCTGTTCGGCCTTTGTTTTCATGTACTAGAGACAGTCATGTAAGCACACATGACATTTATGAAAATTTGTTGCCTCTTTTTAATGGTGGAAACTTGAATGTTAGTACATCCTATGGGGGTTAAAAATTTTTCTACAAATCAGCCTACTTTTTATGCAAATGTACATGATGTACTTGATGTCGAAAGGCCTGGGAAGAATAAGCAGGCTAGAGCTATGCCAAAATGGCTAGTGCATACTTTGCATGACAGTAAATTGGATGCACCTATGTCTAGTCGTAGTCGTTCAGGTTCTTGCCATGCATCTTGTGCGTCAAATTGTTATGCATTGGTTGCTTCTAGTTTATGTGATGTGAAGAAACCTCTATCTTTTGATAAAGCACATAATTCAAATTGGATGGCTGCCATCTTGGGGGGTTCATTTAATAATCATGTGACTATAATGTGAGTGTAGCAGAGGGGTTCTTAAACTATACTTTTTCTCAAATTTTCACATATAGAAGGGTACCATAAAATGGAATTGGAAAAAAAAAATTACAGATTGAATAGAAAAAGGGTGTATTTATTTGTCAAAAAATCACAAATAAGGAGTTTTAACTCATCATTGAGCACATGTGATATACACATTTTATACATAGTAACAACCACCCCCGTCCGCCCCCCGCGAGGCTACCATGCAATCAGAATATGATGCACTTATAGAAAATGACACATGGACTTTATGTGATTTGCCTCATGGCAAAAAGGCTGTTGGTACAAAGTGGGTTTACAAGTTGAGACATAAGCCATGTGGTGAGATTGATCACTACAAGCCTCGACTTATTGAAAAAGATTATGCACAATAGAAAGGCATATTCGTTTTCTATGTGCATTGGAAACTCATTTTGGATGGGGTGAACATTAATCAAATATTGTTACTGCTTTTTTGAATGGTGGTATATTTGAGAAAGTTTATGTAGCGCAGCCTCGCGGTTTTATCATAAAAGGATAAGAAGATAAAGTTTGCAAATGTAAGAAAGCTTTGTATGGGTTGAAGCAATCTCCTCGTGATTGGTATGAGAAAGCTGACACTCATTTGGTTAAACAAAGCTTTTGTAACAGTCCAACAAAAAGCAGTTTGGTTGTAAAGCGTGAGGGTGATGTATTTCTCATCGCTATTCTATATATGGATGATTTGTCGATTACTAGCCCAAATGAGGCACATATTGTTGAATTTAAGGCTGATTTACTTTCAAGATGAAAGACTTAGAGCTTTTGCATCATTACTTGGACATACAGTTTAAGCGATGTGATGGTGGTATTGCCTTGTTTCAAACACACTACATAGAGACATCGCTATCTAAGTTTGGACTTGAGGATTGCAAACCTATTTCTACACCCATGGAAACAAGTTTGTAATTAATTCTTGGTGATGCTAGTGATCTTGCCGATGACACACTTTACCATGGATGCCTTATTTATGTATGCAACACAAGGCCCGATATTCAATTTGGAGTCTCACAGGTTAGTGGATTTAGGCATAGCCCAAAGTTTACACATTGGCAGGTTGTCAGAGGATTTTTTGCTACTTGAGTGGCACTTTACATCTTGGCTTGTTTTATCCCAAGGGGGGATCATTTTCGCTAGATTTACTTTTTTTTTTCTACTCAGATTGGGCTAGTTGTTATGACACGCAAGTGTCTACAAGTGGTTTTTGTTTCATGCTCGGTATTTCATGCATATCATGGTTGAGTAAGAAGCAACCTATCGTGGCCACTTCTAGTTGTGAAGATGAGTACAGGGCAGTCTTCACAGCTACGATTGAGTGTGTATGGATCAAGCGCCTTATGGATGATTTGGGTGTTGGAGAGGACTCTGCCAACATGATCTACACTGACAGAGCCAGAGTTCATTGGCAGTTGCAAGGAACCTAGTTTTCCATGCTCTATACACTACGTTCCAGCTCTTGTTCACCCCATCACTCCCATAGGGGATTTATCACCATATATAGGTGGCAGTGATGTGTGTGAATACACTTAGGACTGTTGGGGCATTTTTTCCCTCACTAGGAAGTTTTCCCCCCATAAGCCCATTCATTCTAGGACTAACTTATCTTTCCATTGTGCACTAAGAAATATACTCTTCGTTGTGTGCCTTGAGCAACTAAGTGATGTCAGTGTGTTCAAACAGTCGAAGGACCCCAGTCAGTACAACATTAAATGCAGCTGCATCCGCAGCAATATGTATGAGCAGGTGATGCAATTTCATTATAAGGTCTATTAGAAGGGTCCGACCAACATGGAGATAAACTCCGAATTTGCAAAGGGGTTTGTTAAAGAATTCAGCCCTGTGTTGATTGCAAGTGGGACAACCATGAGCTTCAATTGGGCTGAGTTCATTGTGTAGTATTTACAGGATCTTCGAAAGAAGGGCTACTATGAGTGCCATGTGAACAAGTGGATGATGCGCAATACCCAACATCAAGTTTCAAACCAGGAGGATAAACCTACTGATATGAGCAAGGATAACTAGATCCGAGTACGTGCGAGCATTGCAAAATCAGACAAGGCCACAACCCTATCAACACACATCACTCACCAGGGGCTGAAAGCCTTTCCTTTTTTGACTTGGAGGATTTGCAACACGTGAAGGCTATTGTCCTTTATATGAGGACACAACTGCAAAATGCTAAAGAGGATCTCAAAAATGCACAACAGGAGCTGGAAGCTGAAGGGCATTGCAAGCGAGCAATGCGAAGGTCAATCCTGCTATCACGGTGATGAGACAGAAGCTATGAGATGTTGGCAATGAATTGTAGACTTTATCACATAGCAGTGATCTAAATGCAAAGCAAAGAATGCAACTCGAGGTACAAATAGAAACAATTAAAGAGACGCTCGATGATTTGGGGTTTCCTCACTGTGAGGACACCCCCATTGACAGTGACATTGACACAACCTATCATCTGGTAAGTGTCCGTGATTTTCGTACTTGCAACTTATGTTTGATACATGTGCACAACTAACCTATGTACTTACCATGCTCTTTTTGTCTTGGTTTTGTAGATTTAGGTGAAGGTCAAGGAAGCCAAATTGTAGGCCTGTGAAATTCAACTACAATTGCTGGTGCATATCTATGATTAGTGTGCTAATTAGCGGGGATTTTATTTTTGTGAGCTTTCAATTTCGAGCTTTTACAATCTTAACTTATTTTTTGAGTATTTGAATCAGAAGTTTACACCAATGATATCTTTAAATATCATTGTGACATCGGAAAAGTCTATACTATATAGTGCAATTCTTCAATTACCAAACAAATATAAGTGATATGAAAGCATGCCTATGCATAAGCAAAATGTAACTATAAAAAAAACACTATTTGCATTTATTTTTGAGCTTGACATTAAATCTAAATCTTAAAATTTTTTCCAAAGTCTCCTTTGTACGGAGCCCATTTTTTAAAAAAAAATTGGTACAACCTTTCTTGGGCTCCCACATTGGATTTCCATCACATAATACAAAAAATCGTCCACAGTCGATTAAGAGTTTGAAGTCATAGGGGAAGGAAGGTCGGGAACGAAGAGGGAGGAGAGAGCTCGCTTAGAGTGGGGGTATGAGGGCCAAGAGTGCACTGTGTAGAGAAGCCTTGACTCAGTCTTATTCTTGTGTATATGGTCAAAGATCAATACTGAATGTTTTTGTGGACTACAAGGTGTAAAATTCGCATTAGATGTTAAAGGGATAGTATGAATGCATGGAAATGTTTCGAGTAAAAGCTACTTGCTACGACATTTGGGAGTTTGACACGAAACATTTCTCTTGTTGTGGTTTATTGAAAGATGTATTTCATGAGAACATGTTTTGGAGATGGCCATATGGTATGGTAAGGGTCCATTAGAGATGGAGGGAAAAGGGGTTGATGCCTCCAAAGGAGCTAGTCTTATATTCTCTAGCAGTCAAGGGAGAGCAAAAGCAAAAACCATATTCAGATCTCTAGAAGCAGCATGTCCAAAGTTGGTGTACAAATTAGGGAGGAGACCATGTAATACCATATTAGAGAGTTCGAGACTTTAGAAACAATTTGGAAATCAACAATGTCTTGAAGATTTGGCCATATAGAAAAATATTAAACTATCTTTTAAGACCAAAGCCTTCCACAAGGTAGTACTTGAAAAGATATTTTGAGCCATGCTCTCAAAACTTTGGCTAAGATTTGAACATATGATCAAATATTAACCTCTTTTTGAAAGTGGGCATTGAGAAATTCCCAAATTTACTAATATGGTGTTCGTGTGATGTAAGGTTTTGATTTTATAATATTATGTGTTGTCTGCCATAAAAAATCTTACACCAATCATGTTGAGGCGTCTTTGAGGCATATGCAGCTATAGTCTTATATTTCAATGCACAGATGCATTGCAATTCAAAGCATCTTGATTTTGTCACCTACGTGTCACTTTAAAAGCTTACTCTAGCATTCAACCACTTGAAAAAGGAGAGAAAATTATGATGATATCATGAAACAAGATATGTTGGGGAAGGGAACCGTGCTTGGCAATGCTTTAGTGGATATGTATGCCAAACATGGTGCTCCAGCCAAGACAACACAAGTCCTTGATGATCAACTGCTTGAGAGAGAGAGAGAGAGAGAGAGAGAGAGAGAGAGAGAGAGAGAGAGAAATGAAATGTTATATTTAATGTCTATGAGACCAAATTGATACAATCTTAGTGGATCTAATCCAAAGTCTGGGTACAAAAATAAAAATGAAAGAGAAAGACTAAAATTATGATTGAAAGCTTGTTCTAGCATTCAACCACTTGAAAAAGGAGAGAATATATGATGATATCATGAAATAGGATCTGTTGGGGGAGGGAACCGTGCTTGGCAATGCTTTAGTAGATTTGTATGCCAAATTTGGTGCTCTAGTGAAGACAACACAAGTCCTTGATGATTAGCTACCTGACACACACACACATGCGCGCGCACATTGAGAAATGAAATGAAATGTTATATTGAACGTCTTCAAAAGGCCAAAATGACCTATGAGACCAAAGTGATATAATCTTAACGAATCTAATCCAATGTCTGGGTGTGTGGCATACTAGATATGCTAGGTAGCATATCGCCATACTAGCTAGCATATTAGATATGCTAACTAAGCATGCTTGCAAGTACATTGGGTATGCTAACTCGCATAGTTAGCATAGTAGTAGTATGCTACATAGCATACTGGGTACGCTAGTTAGCATATTGCACATACTAAAACTAGCATATTTGTTGTGCTAACAAGGCTGCTTGCAAGTATACTGGGTATGCTAACTAGCATACTCGGTATGGTAACTAGCATATGGGGTATGCTAACTAGCATACTGAGCATAGTAGTAGTATGGTATACTAGGTATGCTAACTAGCATACTAGGTATGTTAATTAGCATACTGAGTATAGTAGTAATATGCTACATAGCAAACTAGGTATGCTAGATAGCATATTTCACATACTAACTAGCATATTTGGTGAGTAAAATAAGCATGCTTGCAGGAATACAATGTATGCTAACTCACTTAATGAGCATAGTAGTAGTATGTTACATAGCATACTGGGTATGCTAGTTAGCATATTGCACATACTAACTAGCATATTTGGTGTGCTAACTAAGGCTGCTTGATGGTATACTAGGTATGCTAACTAGCATACTTGGTATGTTTGTTAGCATATTGCACAAACTAACTAAAATATTTGGTGTGCTAACTAAGCATGCTTGAAGGTATATTGGGTATGCTAACGAGCATACTAATCATAGAAGTAAGATCCTACCTAGCATACTAGATATGCTAGTTAGCATATTGCACATACTAGCTAGCATATTAGATCTGCTAACCAAGCATGCTTACATGTATATTGGGTATGCTAGTTAGTATATTGCACATACTAACTAGAATATTTGTTGTGTTAACAAGGCTGCTTGCAGGTATACTGGGTATGCTAGTTAGCATATTGGGTATGGTAACTAGCATATGGGGTATGCTAACTAGCATACTAAGCATAGTAGTAATATGGAATACTGGGTATGCTAACTAGCGTACGGGGTATGCTAACTAGCATACTAGGTATGCTAGTTGGCATACTGCGCATAGTAGTAGTATGTTACATAGCATACTGGGTTTGATAGATAGCATATTGCACATACACTTACTAGCATATTTGGTGAGTTAACTAAGCATGCTTGCAGGAATACATAGTATGCTAACTAGCATAATGAGCATTGTAGTATGTTACGTAGCATATTGGATACACTAGTTAGCATATTGCACATTCAGTTAACATGCTTGAAGGTGAAGTGGGAATTCTAACTAGCATACTTATCATAGTAGTAGTATCCTAGATAGCATACTGGATATGCTAGTTATCATATTGCCTATACTAGATAGCATATTAGGTCTGCTAACTAAACATGCTTGTATGTATACTGGGTATGCTAGCTAGCATATTGTGTATGCTAACTATCATACTGGGTATGCTAGTTAGCATATTGCACATACTAACTAGCATATTTCGTGTGCTAACTAAGCATGCTTGGAGGTACCGTGCTATTACACATGTGTAAAAGTAACTTTCCATAGTGATCCGGCTCTTTCTCATCCATTGAAATACGATCATACAAGTGAACTTCCTCCAACTTTCTTGAAATGTATGGCATATCAAATTGTTGAGTATCATGTTGCAATGTTTTCGTGCGAGCATTCATATCCCCAAATACAATAACATCACCTTCACCTTTGAAATAAGCAATATTCTCTTCTAAATAAAAAAATGGGTGATCTCTATCCATGCAAGCATAAAAGGAGGAATCATGATGAGGAATGTAGCAACCGGCTACAAAAATGGGTGCTCTTTTTGGTGTCATAATTTTCAGCCATACATAACGTTTGTACTTGTCATCTTTCACAATTGATACAAAATCTTCCAATCCTTTCTTAACCATACATGTTACCCCTCCTTGCCCTCTTTGTTGCTTGAGACTCTTTGACCACATCAATGAATATACATTGTAGTCCTCCAAGCCGTTAATCCTTTGTGTATCATGCTCCCAAGTTTCAACAAGAAGTACAACATCGGCTGTGCTTGTTATTTCATTAATGCCAACCTCCGCATTCCATGGGTATCCATTACAATTCCAAAAGCATATTTTTAATTATAACTATGTTAAACACTTATGACTCGGTCACTATACTCAGGAATTAGTATTTTTCAACAAAAACAACGTTTTTTGGTTCTGGACATAAATTTGAAGATTCTTATATTTGGTGTATTGAGATTCTATAATATGTATATAGATTCTATAATATGTATATACATCAACACACATCAAACAAGAAAGAGGTTTTGATTGGACCCTCTTACAACAAGATTGTTGTTTTTCAATGAGAAGGACGGATTTCAGATTCGGCTCCAAAACAAGAGATTCTATTGTCCGACACAAAACACTCTTTGTTAACTGGAAGAGAACGCATATAAAAATCTTTAGTAGAACTAATACTAACGAAATCTTTTATCGGCCAGGCCACAACAATGCCCACTGCAGCACCTAACGTGCACACCTCATCATCAATCGACGGAACATGTGGCAACACCAGTCATGGAGTTCAAGCCAATTTGACAGCGATTCCTAATGTGCCTCTAGGCAAGTCTCTTCCATGAAGCTTTTTGTGGGGTAGAGGCTGCATCATTGTTCCTTTGCCCACTTCCTTGCCCTTGCTTAAAAGGAACACATGCTCATGCCTGCCAAATGACACACTTGCATGCGCCATACTATCCACCAAGAAATTTTGTAAGTGCACCTTAGTTGACATACATGTCAAGAAAAGCAAAGCTATGCATTACAGACTTCTGCTAGCTGTATTAGTACAAAAGCGATAGAGTTGACTTTAATTTCATTGTAAACCATCTTTATTTTGTATTGCCCTACACATAAGCTCTTCTTCTTCTTTTTAATAAAAAAGGGCTTACCTGTTTTCACTCTAAATGTTGAAACACCGGATAGCTTTCTCGACAAAGTTTTGCAACACCTACTTTTTGCTTCAAAACTCCTAGATAGTCAACGATATATATATATATATATATAGAGAGAGAGAGAGAGAGAGAGAGAGAGAGAGAGAGAGGAGGGGAGGGTGTGGAAAAGGAAGAGAGAAGAAGAAGAAGAAGAAGAGAGTTTTAACATCGTAGGAAACTATCCCACGCGACCTTAGAGAGAGAGAGAGAGAGAGAGAGAGAGAGAGAGAGAGAGAGAGAGAAGGCAATAGGGCGCGGCCCGCGAGAGAGAGAGAGAGAGAGAGAGAGAGAGAGAGAGAGAGAGAGAGAGAGAGAGAGAGAGAGAGAGAGAGGGGTACATAGGCTACAAGAAAAACACCTTGCAAGAAGAAGAAGTAGAAGAAGAAGCTTTTAACATCGTAGGAAACTATCCTAAGAGAGACTCTCTTTAAGCTTACAAAAAGAAAAAATAACCAAGCACTAGCGATATCGATAGTGCTTGGTTCTTTTTTTTTTTTGAATAGCATGCGCTTGGTTCCCTTTTTTTTTTTTAAAAAAAAGCATACCACTACTACAGGTTCTAAGTGAAAATATTCATTAGCTAAAAGATTTCCCCCTCATATTTGCACCATACGCTACCCACCACTCCCTCTTGCCCTATCACCCACAGCTTCTAGCTGCCCATTGTCGGCTAAGCTCCATGGCCAACAACAATAGCCTCTATGCCACTTGGCAGGGCAACCACAATAGGGGTGATGTAACCTTGCCAACATCCGCAACACCAACTTGACATCCATCATTCTCTGTACCATGAGTTTCCCCAACCAACCGATCTCTCCCTTTCAACCTATCCACCTTTAACTACTCAGCCTCCAATAACATCGTCATGTCCACCTTAGGGTACCAGTGCTATTTATCTAATTGTCTCACCTTCAACCTATCCACCTTTCCCTACTCAACCTCCAATAACATCGCCATGTCCACCTTAGGGTACCAGTGCTATTTCATATGCCAATAGCAGCACTCGATTGCATGCAACCTGAACACAAACCCTCACAACTTTGGAGGTGTCAATCAAATTGGGTCGTTGCTGACAAAATGATGGTAAACACGACAGCTAGCAAAACCAGACAAGCAAGAGAGAGAGAGAGAGAGAGAGAGAGCCAACAAATCCACAAGCAACAACCTATAATACTGCATACGAACTCGAACACTTGTGAGGTAGAAGAGGGAGATATTTGAGATAGAGCGAGAGAGCGTTCTTAACATGCACACTAAGAGAGATCCCACGTCATGCAAAAATAAGCGCCTTCGAGAAGAAGAAGTAGAAGAAGAGGCTTTTAATGTCGTAGAAAACTATCATAAGAGAGACTCTTTTAAACTATATACTAAAAAAAGAACCAAGCACTAGCGATATCACTACTGCTTGGTTCTTTTTTTTATATTAATAGCATACTAAAAAAAAGAACCAAGGTTTTTTATTAAAATTTTAAAAGCATACCACTACACATAAAAAATGAACAAGACATACATACTAGGCGGAATTTGTTATACTTGCTCCGCAAGCACCTGACAATTAGAGTGAATCTAACTATGATTCGTTTATTTTTGTTGCGTCACTCCGACACCCCCCCCCCCCCCCCCCCCCCCCCCCTGCGGCCCTGCTGCCAACTTTTGACGTCCACTCGCTCACCCGTCCTCCAACTAACCAATGATTCCCCTGGTACCTGTCGCTTCCTCCACCCGGTGCTCTGCCTATGCTGCTTTGCTCTCAAGCAGCTATGTTCTCAAGTCACCCCTCCTCTGCTCTCAAGCACCCCTGCTCTTCTCTCGTACCACCCTCATCCACATCTACAAATGCAAAGTGAAAACCTCTCTCCAAATCCAATTGCTTTCTTGCCCTACGCACGCGCGCACACACACGAGAGAGAGAGAGAGAGAGAGAGAGAGAGAGAGAGAGAGAGAGGGAGCACAAATCTCATTCTTTGACTCTACATGCGCCTGCTGCTTCCCGTATGGCCATCAAATCTCGCAATGCAAAGTGAAGACCTCTCTCCAAATGCAATCACCTATCGTGAGCAACTGTCTCTCTCTCTCTCTCTCTCTCTCTCTCTCTCTCTCTCTCTCTCTCTCTCTCTCTCTCTCTCACACCACACACACACACACACACACACACACACACACACACACACACACACACACACACACACAAATATCTACCTACCCCTAGGCGTGCGACATCTGGCAACTCCACATCACCCAAAAAGAGCATCTACCCTACATTCTACCTAATTCAGCTGCTTACAAAAACATAGCGATCATACTGGCAGCTTCGCTAGTGCGCTTGTTTCATTTTTTTTATTTTTCACACCTACTCCTACCTATTGGCCCCTGCCTAACACCCTCGGCACATAGCTGCAAGCATGTAGCAAGAAAGACTCACGCAGGGAATAAAGCTCTTCGATCATTGAGAGATAACCCCATGTATGGAGCACATGAATGTGTGTGTGTGTGTGTGTGTGTGTGTGTGTGTGTGTGTGTGTGTGTGTGTGTGAGAGAGAGAGAGAGAGAGAGAGAGAGAGAGAGAGAGAGAGAGAGAGAGAGAGAGAGAGAGAGAGAGAGAGAGAAATCGGCTGCCTCTCTAGCCGTCGGACGAGGTAGTACATGGAGGGGGGGGGGGGGGGGGGGGGGGGGGGGGGGGGGGGGGGAGAGAGATGAGAGAGAGAGAGAGAGAGAGAGAGAGAGAGAGAGAGAGAGAGAGAGATCGGTTGCCTCTCTAGCCGTCGAATGAGGCAGTACACGGACACACACACACACACAAAGATTGTTCTACTCGTGAGGCACTAGGAGAACGAAATTGAATGCGCACGCACGCACGCACACACACACACACACACACACACACACACACACACACACACACAGGGAGGGAGGGAAACAAAGGGGCGCGGAGAGAGAGTTTGGGGAGAGGAGGGGCTTGGGGGGGGGGGGGGGGGGGGGGGAGAGAGAGAGAGAGAGAGAGAGAGAGAGAGAGAGAGAGAGAGAGAGATTTGTGGGGGCGGGGGGAGGGGGGCTACTCTATCAATAGTGGTGGTAGGAGTAGGGGCGGCACATGGTGGCAACAAGCTAGAACCACCAACAACCAATTGTTGGATAGGGTGGTGGTGGTGATGGGTGCTAAAGGGCTGCATGGGGCGGCAGTGGTGGTGGGATTTTTATTTTTATTTTTAACTCGCTCCATTGAGCTCGCTCCGTAACCACCCCCATCCGGCATGGTGCATACAATTGGCCATTCTCCGAGCAAGGAGCTCCTTGCTTACCCACTCTATGTGCTCCATAGACCATAACTCCGAACATGCCAAAGTGGGTTTTGAAGAAATCTTCAATAACAATGGCAAGAGAAGGAGGTGTCTCTAACTTTTCTTTGAGAATTCCATGAATAACAATGTTCTTGAACGTCGCTTCCGTTCCTTCAACTCCTCCACATCCACATTCTCAACATTCTTTGTTTGAACCATAGCTTGCATGAGTGAGGAATTAGGAACCACATTGTTACCACATACATCAGCCCAAGACTTGTTTGTGCATACATTTTTCATGTCGCATACATCTCGGTTCATGAGAGAGAGAGAGAGAGAGAGAGAGAGAGAGAGAGAGAGAGAGAGAGAGAGAGAGAGAGATCAGCTTGGATAGCTTATCGGCTTGGACAACGAAGACCCGGTTCAGAATGCCTGCGAGAGAGAGAGAGAGAGAGAGAGAGAGAGAGAGAGAGAGAGAGAGAGAGAGAGAGAGAGACCCTCCACGACCCCACGACTCTAGTAACAAGAAAAAAGGCCTCATTTGAACAGATAATTGTTTATGGACATTTTAATTTGAAAATGGACATTGTCTTGTGCTTTCAACATATGCTAACAAGCACTACTACCTAGCATTGTCACGAACATCATCCTTAGACACACGTTAACATGCTTTCACCCATCTGTGTAGGACATGTCGGTGGACTCTGTAGAGGTAGAGGTAGAGGTAGAGTGGCATTGCTCTAGTGAGACACAACATGTGTCATCAGAGTCTATGAGAATAGTGAAAGAGTGGATGTACTTCATAGAGACACATGTAGAGATTATGGAGACATGGAGTTCTTTGATATATTCATGCTAGAGGTTGATGTGGTGATGTCAAAACACATAGTTCCAATATGGATGACATGGACGTAGTCATGCCAGAGTCAATGATGACACATCCATACATGATGAGTAGTCATGACGATGCAGTGTATGCAGATAGCGTTGAGGAGGCTAGGACAACAAGGACGGCACAAATTTTGTGTTGGGGTATAAAGCCCAATGTGGTCACCCAGGTAAGTGGGCGGGCCGCCAGGTATGTACACATATTCTTTTGTTAAAACCTAATAAGAACTCACTATGCTCTACACATTACAATAGAGCGAGCTCACCATATCGTCGTGCTCTTCTTCTCGCACTCTCTCTCGCGTCGCACTTCCGCTCGTACTCCTTCAACTGGTATCACAGCTCAGATCGAGGCTCGGGGCAGCATTGCAGGAGGCTAGAGTCACGAGCTCAGATTGGAGTGAAATTTGACAGGCGAAGACACGGCCCCAAATCCTATGGGATTACCCGAAGGGCTTGGTGTTGTCAGAATTTCATTCTGAGGTCATCTCGGCCACCGTTCGGCTTTGACAAAGGTCTGCGCATGCCATTTTCGACTACGTGGTCTCGACGGGTGCAGATCCGACTATGCAAATTTGGGGTTTTCGGCCTATGATTGCAGGTGTTGAGGATATCGACACTCCCAGAGTGTTGATTTGTGGCTGTCTACACATCGAAGGACGGCTCACAGTTCTTGGAGGCGTGTCACATACGACACGGGCGCATCTACAGAAAGACTGTAGGCGACATCCACTAGTTCATCAGGTAGCTTGTGTTTGCTGCTTGATATTCCAGATTTCATCCTGACATTGCAGGTACTTCCACATGGGATGTATTGTCAGAGATGATGTATGTCTGTTGAGGGTTTGTTGGCTGTGAGTCACACAGCAAACAACCGCCGCAACGGTTATAGCATACAGTGGGAAATTTGTGGATGTATGACTTTGTGGGAAGTCTATGTACTGTCAGATTTACTGCAGCCTTTGTTGAGGGTCGAGTGAGGTTTTATTGAGCTGGGGCATTCTCGAATGTTGAGATCCTTTCGGTGATACAGGTCTTGGAGCGATCCCTCGAGCACCCTTAGATAGGCAGCTAGGATGTATTGACTGTGAGTTAGACAATTGGGATTGCATCTTTGCTTTACTGCCGTTGAGACATTGTCGCAGTCTATGCTTACAGGACAGTGACAGGACAGTCAGAGACAGTACAGGTGCAGGACAGGTTTACCCACAGCTTACAGTGTCAGAGAGACAATGTTTTTTGAGCTATTTTTTGGTCTGTTTTTAGTACACCAGAGCCACCAGAGCCATTTTACAAAGGAGACTCTGCCAAAATTTATGCAGAATCTGAAGCTTTCATGGTTCATTTCACAGGTTGATATTGGTTCCGAGGTCACTTTACAGGGGAAACTCTGCCGAATTTTTCCCACGACAGTAAACCACTGTGAAGCGTAGCTATGGCTGGATCACAGGACACTGCTCTTTACAATATCAAGAAGCTGGATGGAACCAATTTCCCATTGTGAGAAGCAGATTTGGCACGTGTTGGTACAAAAGAAGCAAATAAAACCTTTAAAGCTCAAGGGGATAAAACCAGAAGATATGGACGAAGATGAATGGAGCGAAATGGATGAATTGGCACTTTCTACCATTATGCTTACTTTGGCAGAAAGCGTTTACTTCAATGTAGCAGACGAGATGTCGGCTTATCAAGCATGGTTAAAGCTGAGTGATCTTTATGAGAAGCAGAGTGCAGCTTCACAGGTATACTGGCTTAAGAAGCTTGTTGACTTGAAGATGAAAGAAGGGACACCTATGTCCAATCATCTGAATGAATTCAACACAATCTATAGTCAGTTGTCAGCTCAAGGTGTCAAGTTTGATGAACCTGTTAGAGCTATGTTGCTGTTGATCACATTGCCGGAAAGTTGGGACACTTTTCGCACAGCTTTGAGTAATTCTGCACCTCCAGATGGTTTGAACATAGCAGGTGTAGAAGGAAGTCTGCTTACTGAAGAAACCAACAGAAAGACAATGGACAAAGGCAAAGGAACAGCCTTAGTTGTCAGGGGAAGGACCAAAGAAAAGTACAAAGGTGGAAAGAGGAATCAGTCTCGTAGCAAGTCCCGCAGTGCTAAAGGCAAGAGTGACATAGAATGCTACCATTGTGGCAAGAAGGGTCACATGAAAAGAGACTGCAGAGAATGGAAAGCAGAAAAAGGCAAAGAGAAAGCTGAAGACCATGGTGAGAAGAACAAGTCCTCAGTGAAGATTCAAGAAATAAATGTGACAAACACTGTTGCAGAGGATGACAGTCTAGTGTCAGGAGACATCTACTTCTTGAAGAATACAATGGACTCAGCTCTTCTTACAGCATCTGATGGAAATGCACTGAGTGACTGGATTATAGACTCAGGGGCATCACTTCATGTGTCTCCAAACAAGGAGTGGTTTACTTCTTATGTGACCACTAAAGATCATGTTCGGCTAGGCAATGGGCAGACATGTGAGATCTTAGGTGTTGGAGATGTTCAATTGAAGTTTCAGAATGGCTCTTCTTTCACGCTGAAGAATGTGAGACATGTTCCCGCAATTACAAAGAGCTTGATCAGCACAGGTTTACTTGATGATGCTGGCTACGTCACCATTTTTGGACAGAACATGTGGAAGATATCCAAGGGTTCTATGACAGTAGCACATGGAGTAAAGTCTGGAGGACTTTACATGATTTATGTATCAAATGTCTCTAAAAATGTAATCAATGTAACCGAGCAGCCGAACGTTTCTTTGTGGCATAGCCGGTTAGGACATATGTCCAAGAAGGGAATGGAAATCTTGTCTCGTTCTGGTTATTTGCTGGCTTTTCATTTAATGATTTTGAATTCTGTGAACATTGTCTGTATGGTAAGCAAACACAGCAGCCACATAAGCATAGAAGCAGTAGAAGAGATACACAGTTGGCACTTGTTCATAGTGATTTGTGTGGACCTATGCCTAACCTATCTCTGGGGGGAGCTTCTTACTTTATGACATTTATAGATGATTACTCGAGGAAAGTATGGGTTTACTTTCTCAAGCACAAGGATGAAGCGTTTAGTGTTTTCAAAACGTTTGTGACACTTGTGGAGAATCAGAGTGGCAAGAAGCTTAAATGCTTACGCACTGACAATGGTGGAGAGTATGTTTCAAAGGCCTTTCAGGACTTTTGTGAGTCAAAAGGTATAAAACGTGAACTTACTGCTCCTTACAATCCTCCTCAAAATGGTGTTGCTGAGAGGATGAATAGGACCATACAAGAGAAGGTCAGAAGTATGTTGTCTAATGCACAGCTGCCAAATGGGTTTTGGGCTGAAGCTGTATGAACAGCTGTTCATCTTGTAAATAGATCTCCTAGCAAGGTTTTGCAGAAGGATTCAGTGCCAGAGATGGTATGGTCAGGCAAAATGCCCTCATACAAACATCTCAGAGTCTTTGGCTGTGAGGCATATACTCACGTTCCAAAGGAATTTAGGAACAAACTTGAGCCAAAGAGTAGAAAGTGCATCTTTCTAGGCTATGGTAATTCTGGTGAGATGGGGTACAGACTTTGGGATCCCGAATCCAGAAAGGTTGTCCGCAACAATGATGTTCACTTTAATGAATCAAATATCATTCTAAACCAGAGAGGGTTGAGGAGATTAGAAGAGTTGTCTTCCAAGAAGATGGACCTGCACGTGCAAGACAAAATGTCAGGGCTCAAGAGGAGCAAGGACAGGATAGAGTGGAACCACAGGTTGTGGCTGAGCCTGAGCCACCTATTGTGCGTAGATCTGGACGTGTCACGCGACCTCCTGATAGGTTTGTTCCATCTATGAATTATGTCATGTTGACTGATTGCAATGAGCCTTCATGTTACAAGGAAGCAGTGCAAATGAAGGACTCCGGGAATTGGCAATTGGCCATGCAGTCAGAGATGACAGCTCTGCATAAAAACCATACATGGAAGCTAGTTAAATTACCATGGGGCAAAAAGGCTCTACCCTGTAAATGGGTTTACAGGTATAAGATCACCGCTCATGATAGTCAGCCAAAGTACAAAGCAAGGCTTGTTGCCAAGGGCTTTAAGCAAGAACAAGGCATTGACTTTGATGAAGTCTTCTCTCCGGTGGTCAAGATGACTACATTGAGATGCTTTCTTGCATTGGTTGCCATATTAGATTTGGTGTTGCACCAAATGGATGTCAAGACAGCGTTCTTGCATGGTGATTTAGATGTGGAAATTTACATGCAGCAGCCAGAAGGGTTTGTTGAGAAAGGCAAGGAAGATTGGGTATGCCAGTTGTTAAAGAGTCTTTATGGCTTAAAACAATCACCGAGGGCATGGTACCATAAATTCCACAAGTTTATGCTTTCTCAAGGCTACAAACGTAGTGAGTTCGATCACTGTCTATATACAAAGAAGGCTAAGGATGGCAGTTGGCTGATCCTTATTTTGTATGTCGATGACATGTTGATTGCTGGCAAGCACTTGGAAGAAATTTCAGCTTTGAAGTCAAAGATGGCAAAATCGTTTGACATGAAAGACATGGGTGAGGCAAGTCATATACTTGGTATGCGCATTGAGAGAGACAGATCAAAGAAGTTGATTTGGTTATCTCAAACAGAGTATATTGACAAGGTTTTGCAACGTTTCAATATGGAGAAGGGAAAGGCATTGAGTGTTCCATTGCCACCATATGTGAAACTTAGCAAACAAGATTGTCCTGTGTCTGAGGAAGAACAGGCTGAAATGGATAAGATTCCATATGCGTTTGCAGTGGGTAGTTTGATGTATGCAATGATTGCTACTCGCCCAAACATTGCATTTGCAGTGAGAGTAGTAAGTCGATACATGTCAAACCCAGGCAAGAAACATTGGGAGGCAGTGAAAGGAATATTGAGATACCTAAAAGCTACAAAGAGTATGCGTATATGCTATGGGAGTCAGGAGCTAAGTGTAAAGGGTTTTACAGACTCAGATTATGCAGGTGACTTAGACAACCGAAGGTCTACGTCAGGGTATGTCTTTACATTGGCTAGTGGAGCAGTATCATGGCGTTCTAGATTACAAGATTGTGTTACTCAGTCTACTACAGAGGCTGAATATGTTGCAGCATTAGAGGCATGCAAAGACTCAATTTGGCTTAATCGACTAGTAACAGATTTGGGAATCAAAGAAGAGATGCATGTGTTATATTGTGATAGTCAAAGTGCTATACAATTGGCTCGCAATCCAGTTTATCACTCAAAGACAAAGCATGTGGATATGAAGTATCATTTCATCAGGGAAATGCTCGAGGATAAGCAACTTCAGCTTGTCAAAGTTCACACCACAGAAAATCCTGCTGATCTACTTACAAAAGGACTTCCCTCAGAGAGCTTTGCGCATTTTCGCAAGCAGTTAGGTGTAGGGTAGTACATCACTTCTCTACATCTCTTGTATATTAGCTTGTATAGTAGCTTCTCTCACACTTAAAGTACCACATTGGACTTTAAGTGGGAGGTTGTTGGGGTATAAAGCCCAATGTGGTTGCCCAGGTAAGTGGGCGGGCCGCCAAGTATGTACACATATTCTTTTGTTAAAACCTAATAAGAACTCACTATGCTCTACACATTACAATAGAGCGAGTTCACCATATCGTCGTGCTCTTCTTCTCACACTCTCTCTCGCGTCGCACTTCCGCTCGTACTCCTTCATTTTGTTAGCATTTGGGTCTCTCATGTATGACCTACTAGTGTTGAGGTTTGACGTAGCAACTATAGTGATAGCATTTGTTGTAGGGAATATTAGACATATGATGATTGAAACTAGCATGATGCATTCTTGAGCTATGCATACCATACAAATATATCAGCAAAATTTACATGCAGGCTCTAGCATAGATTCACATGCTTGTCTATTATCGGAGTTGATACGGTTGCATGTAGATGAAGTGAGCAAGCTAGTGGACTTTAGTTGAGAGAGTTTATCGCCTATTTTTCTTGTATATACTAGTAGTTAGCTAGTAGGAGCTCGTTATTGGTATATTTGTCTTTAAGTGAGAGTATGTTGGGATAAAGGTGGCATGTGCCTTGCCTCAAGTGAGACATCCCATTCACTAGCTACCACTAACCTCTTATTATTTAGTAGATATAAAGAATAAGGAGTGAGGGATCATTGCCCTCTACTCCACCCATACAGTGTCTCTACATGCACTCTTATGCATGCGCACCTGTACGCACCGCTTCTGGCATACTCTACACTACCTTGATAGAAAGTCCATTACAAAAACATAAAGATTGATACCCATGTTTCCACATTGCAACATTTGGGATTTTGTTACAGTGATCCCTTGGCGGCACACTATCGTGTGGAGGAGGACTCCGAACGGGGGAGGGGAGGCATTTCTAATGGGGATATTGCAGTGGGTTTCCATGGTTTAAAATTTGATGTAATATTCTCCTATAGGCGTGCCGTCATTTGGATCCCAACCTCAGTATCTATTTTAATAGCATTATAACCATTAAAATGTGATTTTTTGTCGTGCAATTACAAAATTTCCCAAGTTATTCTTTCTTACTCTACTGATTATTTGTTTGATTAGAAATCCACTAGTCATTTTGACCTTCAATTCAATTACATGTTTGGTTTATAAAAGAGTTGTTGTATTATTTCATTATTATATGCTTATGTTTTCAATTATTTCTGATTGTGATTTATCTATACTATATATAATGTAGCTTAAAAATTTCAAGGTCAACTCGGATGACTGCTGGCTGAGGGCGACCCGAGCCATTTGGATGAGTTTTTGATACTAGTTTGTCAGCTTGATGTAATCTCAGAACCTCAAGGCTCGACACGGGTTTGAGGTTGATCTGTAATTTTCTCTATGACATTCTAATACAGTCACTCACAATTGTGAGTTTGCCAAAAAAACAAGGTAAAGATTTCCAACGGCCTACAAGGGGAGAGAGAGAGAGAGAGAGAGCTACCTCAACTCCAACGTAGTGAGATACTGGGGGCCACTCATATATGCACACGTTATAATCCAAAAACATTCAAATGCCACATGGAAAACATCTAACAATTCAATTCAATGGTAAAGGAATTGCACAAAAAATCTTCGCTTTTCCTTATGCCCTTTGAGTGCTATATTAATTGACCTCATGAAAACCTAAAGCTATTAAATATTAGTGAGACTTTAGGAATTGATCTAATTCTTGTAAAAAATATATCAATAAAACAAATTACACAATAAAATGATGAGACTATTAAATGAAAGAATTTCATAATATCTTTAGGATAGAAATCAATATTGAAAATGTCTAAACCTAATCCATAATAATAATAGATGCACTAAAGTAATAAGGTGACATTTACATATCAAAACAAAAGGTTGAAAAAAAAATCTCAGTTGTGAAAAATTTCTAAAGCTAGTCCTTATAATAATACATGCACTAAAGTAATAAGGTAACTGTTGGAATTAGGGTTGCAGAGAAACACACACTGTTAGGAAATAAGACGTAGCTAAATAGATAATTGAGTAGATTACTTAATGGAGAGAGACAGATTTATATACACGAGATTATAGAGTAGAGAGAGAGAGAGAGAGTACACACGATATACGTGGTTCACCCAATGTGGGCTACGTCCACGGGAAAGCAGCCACTCAATGGCTTTAGTACTTCAAAACAAGAAGTAGTTTACAAAGGGATTATACCCTTAATGGAGCTCCCGCCTTGCTTCACTCTCACCACCTCACACTCACCTTGTTGCATCAACTTCACACTCTATGAAATGTGTGTAGAAATGGCCTCCTTTTATAGGCCAAAAGGGCTGCCCTCTCTTATGAGAGACAGCCATGTGTAGCCGCCCTTGTGCGAATAAGTCCAAATCAGACCCTCCAATCCGCCCATGTGTGGCCGCCCTTGAGAAGACAAGTCCGCTTTTGAATTTGCCACCGGCCATTGAATTCGGCCACCGGCCACCGGCCATTGACTTCCGACCACCGGCCAACCGACCGGTTGTTTTCCGACCACTTTCCGGCCGCCGACCGGCCATAATATTCCGGGGGGAAAAGAATATTCCGGTGAAAAAAAAAGTCTCGAGGGCCTCCATGGCGAGAGCGTGAAGGAGTACGACTAGACAAAGGTGCATCCAATTTACTATCACGCAAAGTGTGCACTAGCCATTTTGGCATACCTCTAGCCTGCTCATTTTCAGAAACCCCCATAGGCTGTACATTTGCCTCATTGGAACTTACATTCGTATTTCCACCACTAAAAAGAGGCAACAAAGTGTCATAAATGTCATGTGAGCTTACATTACTGTCTCTAGTACATGACAGCAAGGGCTGAACAGAATCTTCCACAAACACTACATCCCGAGAAACCAGAATACGTTTTGTTTGCGGATGATACAACCTGTAACCTTTGTTCAAAAATACATTTGACAACCTTATCATCCAATTTTGTGCACTGCACTTGTGGCACCAAAGCATATGCCAAACAGCCAAAAACACGCATGTGCTCGATAGAAGGCTTTCTATCATGCCATGCTTCATATGGAGTGATAGACTGCAAAGCTTTTGTAGGACACGTGTTAAGTACATAAGTGGCATACATGATGGCCTCAAGCCAAAAAGAATGCGGCAAAGCTTGACTTTTGACCATACATCGTGCCATTTCTGTCAGTGACCTATTTTTCCTCTCAGCAACACCATTTTGCTGAGGTGTATAAGGCACTGTACATTGGTGTTTTATCCCACGACTAGCCAGGAATGCATTAAATTCATGAGACATATACTCCCCCCCTCGATCGGAACAGGGGGTGCCCATAGTACATTTCTAGACATTTTCAGCCATAGCTAGAAATTGTTTGAAGCACATAAAAACTTCGGACTTCGCTTTAAGCGACAATACCCATGCATGCCTGGAGTAATCATCAATGAAAGTCACGAAGTAAAGGTAATTGCCCAAGGACGGAGTTTGTCTGGGCCCACAAACATCACTATGCACAAGCTGCAACCTGCATGTGGCCCGAATTGAACCATCCTTTGGAAACTTAGAACGCTGCATCTTACCCAAAATACAGCCTTCACAAACATGTTTGACAGGTGCTTCAAGAGGTGGCAAAGAAGCAACCATATCAGATTTCTGCAAACGCAGCAATCTGGCAAAATTCAGATGACCAAAACGTGCATGCCAAAGTTTTGCATCTGAAATAGCCCTTGAATCTGCAACAACATTTGCAAAATTTTGTCCACACTTGTCATACAAAGTGAGCTTATACAGCCCACGACACAAAAGGCCAGATGCAACAATTTCATCACCAAAACTGAGATCATAAACTGTACATCTGTCATCCACAAATTTGACTACAAGTCCAAGTCTAGCAAGTGCGGATATAGACAAGAGATTCTGCTTGATCCCAGGTACATAAAGTGCATCAACAAATGTGAAAGAACTGCCATTAGCAGCAGTAAACACAATCTTTCCAACTCCCTGAACTGGATAAGAAGCATTGTTGGCACAAGTGACAGAATTCCCATGAGGGACAGACTCGAGAGAGGTAAACAATTCACTATGTGAGGTAATGTGCTTTGTAGCACCACTGTTGAAATACCACACATGTGAATCTGTAGCAACTGACAAGCATGCATCATGGACAGCAGGATTGTAAGTGCACTCTGCGCTAAAATCCCATTCTGATCAACATGAGCATTACAATCTCCTTTTACAGAAGACTCAACAATGGCTACATTTGTAGTGGAACCAGCATTTGCAGTGGAACCACCCTCTTTCTTCTTAGCCTCTTTGGCCTTCACCTTAGGACACGACTTGATCAAGTGATCATTAGCTTTACAATAATGGCAACGCATCTTCTTTTTGACCTTATCACCAGAATTTCCAGACGAATTGCTGCCAGCAGAAGCATTAGGAACAGAATTTTTGCCACTCGCAGCAGAACCATAAGAAGTGGCTGCATTGCTGTTACCACCCTTTCTTTGAGAAGCAATAAAATCCTATTGAACTGCACGCTGCCTAGTCCTGTTTTTTCTAGAAAGTGACTCTTGCAACAGCAATGTGCATAATGCATCAAACTTGACAACTTCTAGATTTCCTTCGGTCATAAGTCTCCAAGTACTAGAAAAAGTCTGGTAAGAATCTGGTAAGGCATCAAGAACAGTCTGCACAAGTAAACTGTCTGAAATGACTTTACCTGCAAAAATAAGCTGCTCATTGATATCCTTGACACTAGCAAGGAAAGTGTCCATATCATCTTCCTCATGCATAATCTTCGACTCCAGCTCTTCACGCAACAAAGCAATTTTAGCCTCATTGCGGCTTGCATAAAGACGTGCTAAAATATCCCAAGCCTGGTTTGCATATTTTGTTGAACAGATGTGAGGAACAATGGTGCGCTTCACAGACAATGCAATCAATGCATGAGCTTGCGCATCCTTTACATCCCAACGAGCTTGTTCTGTCGTAGGCAAAACAACTCTAACAGCAGCAATCCTTGCAGCAAGACCTGCAACATCCTCAACATCGCCTACATCCTCAGAACTAGGGCGTACATCAATGCCCTGCACAATGTTCCAGACGCCCTTTGACACAAGAACATGTTGCATCATATAAGCCCACATAGGGTAGTTGTCCCCATCCAACCTGTCCTTAGCAGCAAACATCTTGAACACATCTGTGTTGTTGTTGTCGGCCATGGTAAATGCTACACTTGATGTGAAAACTGCCCGAAAATAGGAGAAACGGATCGGGAACAACCTGTGCTATATAGTACAAACCGTAAAAGACTATAAGGCACCTGTTATGCAGAAAATGGCACTGACAGAAATTCTACACAAAATGACAAAATTACCTGTGCAGACCTGCTTGTAGTGGAAACGGAGGCCGAAATGAGCCCAAATCAAAAATCTGAGCAGACCGAGCTCTTTGCCCAAATCCCAAAATATTTGTCGACCTGCGAACGCTCGCCAAAGCTCATTGAAATCGAAGGAAGTGAGCAGGCGTGTACTGCAGCAGCTGGCGACTAAGCCGGGAAGGACGCAACCTGCTCTGATATCAATTGTTGGAATTAGGGTTGCAGAGAAACACACACAACTTGGAGAAGACGAAGGAAGCTCAAGGCACACAACAAAGGGTATATTACTTAGTGTGCAATGGGAAGATAGATAGCCCTAGAGTGATGGGCGCATATACAATGCACGGGGGAAAAAGCCTCCTAAAGAGGGAAAAAATGCCCCGGCAACCCTAGTGTGTTCACACACATCACTACCACATGTATATGGTAACAGTAACATTTTCATATCAAAACCAAAAGTTGAAAAAAAAAACTCTTAGTGGTGAAAAAAATTCTTTTATTTAAGGGCAAATTATAAATTTTTAGTTAAAAATTGTCTATAAATGCAAAAAAATTCCAAGAAAAAAAGTATGTTTTAAATAAAAAAGTTGACAAGAAAGTCATTAGATCCTTAAATGAAAAGACCCATTTATAAAATAAACAAATATTGTTTTTAAAAAGTCAAGTGAGTATTAAATAAAGGGACCGAATTATATTGATGAAAATAGACACTTACATTATAAAAGAAAAATATAACCTTTATAAAACTTATAAACTAAACAAAGATTTAAAAAAGAGAAAAAGTTAAGTGAGCATTAAATACATGGACCAAATTACAATGATGAAAAGATCCATTTACATTATAAAAAATATATATAACCTTTATAAAACAAAGAAGTCATTTGAGCATTAAAAGAAGGGGCCAAGTTACATTGATGTAAAGACCCATATACATTATAAAACAAACTCACTTGACATGTGTCGCCAATCCGTGATTCTTAATCAACGATTCAAAAAGTGTACCAATTCTCCAGCCACTCTCCTATGGCCTTCTGAAGGCCAAAAAGTAACAGGTGTAGGTACTCATTGTCGCCTCTCTAGAATCTTGACTACAGAATGACTCGTATAGTTCGCACTCGAGCTTGGCTAAAAGCGTTTACTTGCGAGACATTATTGATGTTTCAAAAAGGCCATTGTGGTCTTTGATACCATAAATACATACAAGTACGCATTAAATAAAGGGACCAAATTACAATGATGGAAAGATCCATTTACATTATAAAAAATATATATAACCTTTATAAAACAAGGAAGTCAATTGAGCATTAAAAGAAGGGACCAAGTTACATTGATGTAAAGACCCATATACATTATAAAACAAACTCACTTGATATGTATAACCAATCTGTGATTCTTAATCAACGATCCAAAAAGTGCACCAATTCTCCACCCACTCTCCTATGGCCTTCTGAAAGCCAAAAAAGTCAAAGCCAAAGAGACACTCCATGTGTCTCATTCTTGTGAAGCTTTGGAACTTGATGTGTCTCATTCCTTTGAACTTTGAAGCTTTGGAACTTCTTCACCTTAGGCTTTCAACTTCTCGAGTTTAAAACAAAGATGTTGACTCTACTTTTGCTTTTGAGGGAAGACTTTACTTCTCCTTTTGAAAACAGATTGAACTTTTGAAAACAGATTGAAGGTGCTTTAACTTTGTATGTTGAAGGCTAATGGCCTTTAAAAAACTCCCTTTCTCTTTCTACCCAAATCCACATGTTGCATTTAAGTTCTATACTTCTTACTTTATTTATTGTTTCAATCATACAAATCCAGTGCGAGTCATAGCAAATGTTCTTATGAGCGCACATGGTCGCTTGGTTGTACTTGAACCTAGAACCCGAGTCACAAAGGTCAAGTATTTAAACAACGGAGGTAGCTTGTGTACTTCTATACTTCATTTTTAAGAGCTTTAGAAAATGTTGAACCCTCAACGTGTCCTTGTGCGATCCGGAGTGAGATCAAACAATGTTGAGTTAAAATCTAGAGTTGGAAATCTCCATGCTTTGTTGTCTTACTAGCTCTCAAGATGTTTGAATTGCATGCTGCATCTTTGCCCAAACTTGCAAAGTCGGATGCTCTTGAGTCAAGCTGATAATATCTGCACCTCATGTGGGAGAACATGAGTGTGTGTGTGTGTGTGTGTGTGTGTGTGTGTGTGTGAGAGAGAGAGAGAGAGAGAGAGATCTCAAAGAGGGTTCCCATTTTTCCTAATTAAAAATTTTGAAGTAAATAAGGGGCACAATATAAACTATTCCAATTTTTAGGTTTAAAAATGAAGAATTGTCTGTATTTACAAAACTTGCAAAATTTTATTGATTTTCTTCAAGGAAATCTTGGAATGTTGTTTCGGTTTTACAATTTTAGCCGATTAAAAATACACTAAACCCCTCCTTACACGAGTCTCCACTAGACCCAAAATGGAATAAGAGGTGCTGAAACTCAGGATGCTCAGTACATCA
>NC_140950.1:62647362-62789862 GCF_014529385.1 Adiantum capillus-veneris
GATAGCATCACACATGCCAATCATGGCATCGAGAATATACTAGCCCTTTAAGAAGCCCTTTTGTTTGTGGGAAATCCATTTCATTAAGTGGGGCATCAGTAAATTAGTGATTGTCTTAGCAATATTTATATGTCATGCTAAGCGTAGTTAAGGCTCCCAATTAGCATACCATTTTTAGCCAGCATTCTCATGATGCTCAAGAATACATTAATGATCATGATCTATCAAAAGCATGTCTCTCAAATTTTGGCTCCATTTGTCTAAAGCGAATCACTTGGAGATATCATTTGGACATTGAGACAAGCATAGGGGTACGACTTTAGAAGCTTTGAGTAACTTTGAAGCCCTCATTGATGTGATCATACAACACATGTTAAAAGAGGCTAGGAATATCACTCGCTATAGAGGACTAAACCTATAGACTTAAGCAGTGGAAGAACAACCGTCTCCCATTTTGCCCACTAAGCAGTGGGCAAAATGGGAGACGGTTGCAAGACCTGTGGACCAAGGTGGGCTTGGGATTCTTAACCCCAACACTCACACGGTATCTCAATGTGCAAAGTTTGTGGTAGCCCTCGCTAAGGAACACCAAGCTTTCGGCCCTTATGGCTAAGGATATGATGGAAAACTCTAGAATATGCTCGCAACGTGGGCAATGGAAAGGGATTGAGGTGCACGACAAGCTATTGGCCCCACAATGGGCTCTATTGTGTGCCTTGAGCTTCCTTCACCTTCTCCAAGCTGTGTGTGTCTCTCTGCAACCCTAATTCCAACATTTTGTTCAACATTTTCTTTAAATTAGCAATCTCCTCAGTGGACTTTCCTGCTACAAGCATGTCATCTACATATAAAACAAGAATGACCATAGAACCATCAATGAGTTTCTTTATATGTAAGAAGCGATCTTCTTAACTCCTTCTAAAACCCTGGGATAGCATAAAAGCGTCAAAATTTTGATACCACTATCTTGAAACCTGCTTTAAGCAATAAATCGCTTTCTTGAGTTTGCATACAGCTAGGCTATTCAAAACCTTCAGGTTGCTTCATGTAAACATCCTCTTCTAGATCTACGTTAAGAAAAGTTGTCTTCACATCCATTTGGACAAGTTCCATATCCTCATTGGCTACTAGGCCAAGCACTATATGCAATGTAGTCATCTTTAGCATCAGCAAAAAGATTTTTTCAAAATCAAATCCCTTCTACTGCTTGAATCCCTTAGCAACCAATCGAGCCTTGTACTTAGGCTATGGATCATCAAATGTAAACTTTTTCTTGTACAGCCATTTGCAAGGTAAGGTCTGCTTGCCTTCTGGCAATTCAACCAAGTCCCATGTCTCATTACTAGCGATCGAGTTGTATTGAAATTGCCATCCATTTGTGTGGCTTCTTTGTAAAAATATGGCTCACCATAGTCAGTCAGCATGACATAGTCCATCCCTTGCTGAAATCACTCAGGTGGATGTGAGGATATAGTAGATCATCTTAAAGCCCGAGTATTGCTCTCTACCTTGTCAATTGGGATGCTTCAAATGGAAGGTACATCACTAGGATTTTGAAATTTCAACTATTTTAAGGGAATGTCCTTGCATGTAACTTTTCTATACTCAACCTCTTTGATAGGTTTCTTGTGCATCTTTGACTCATTGAAGATAATGTCATAAAATATAATATCTAATCAACCCAAATTATTTTCTCATATTAAACTAATCATTTAATGTGGGAGAATAGACGGGAACAAGGGTTAGAATATAGACATGTTCTTACAGGTCTATCTCAACACGAGGCCAGTGGTAAAGGGGTCCAAATGAGAGATGATCTGTCAAAGAGCAAGGCTAGCTAGTGGGGCTTAAAGACCTTAGGGCTATCTTCATTAAAGACCTCCAAAGGTTAGTGTTAAAAGTCCTTTGATCTTAGGTAAGATAGGGTTGTGCGTGAGGTGGGAACCCAGCCCAAGCTTGAGGTGCTTGTCGTGCTTGCTGACTAAGGTGCTTGAGGTTCTTGTCGTGCTTGCTGACTAAGGTGCTTGAGGTGCTTAATGAATAAGGTGCTAAGGTGCTCCATGACTAAGGTGCTTGAGGGGGTAAGGTACTAAAAAGTCAAAGCATATCCCTACACAAGGGGGGGCGAGACCTCATTGTAGGGGCTAGAGAGAGAACACTTACACCCTCACACAAGGAATCCTTGGTACAAAGAAATCAGTAGGGACACTTGTCAACCTCCTCTTCATGTTGCCCTCATAGTGTGCCTAAAGCCTACTGGTTAACCTCCCAAGGGGTCCAATGATAATTTAGTTGATTTAATTAATTGTTTTTGCATTTATCAAGTCATCTCTCTCAAAGGGGAAAGGGGGACACTCATATGAATGTTTCTTCTTCCTCTTTCCTACCCTCATTCCCTGCTAGCTCTCTCCACCTTTGAAGATGTTTGAGGCCTTGGGGCTGAGGTTGGGGATAGTTAATGCTTTTTACAAAGTCTATGTTATACTCGTGATGCATGAAGCTTTCCATCTTCATTGCATCACCTAGGTCATAAGGAACACAAAGATTTTATTGTACCAAGTCTCTCTTGATAAGAGAATCTATAATGCAAAAGCCTATTGGAGGGGGGACTGGCTCTACATAAATCTAGTCCTCAATTGTTGTCAAGTTCTCTAAAATCCCTCTCTTGCAAAAGTATTGTTCATGCCAAGTTAATTTAGCCAACGTCATCAAGATCGATGAAGAAAATCAATGTATTCATTTGATTGATGTTCACTGGCACAAAGCAGTTGGAGAAGATGCAATTACTAGTAGGCACTACCCTGAGGTGATCAAGGTGACTAAGAAGAAGAAAAAGGAAAGTAGTGAACAACGTACCAATAATCTAAACTTAAGGGATGTGGAAATTCTTGTTTATGGTTTCACCTTAAAGAAGTTTGGTCATCTTCGTCAACCGTACCATAAAAATTTTGATGAAAAAAGTTCAAGGATTGTAATTGAAAGCCTTGAGTCTTCAATTGTAAGCTTTCAAGGATGTAATTGTTTTTTAGTGGAATGTTGTGTAATTTTTTCAAGAATATTTGCACTTGTTTTTGTCTCAAAAACCTTTCTATATTGACTTTAGTACAAAAAATTGAATTTTTTTGGCAGTGTTCATTGTTATTTTTTCAAGTTTGCTCCAACAATTGATTTTTTTAACTTTTTTGACAACTTTAAGGTGAGGTGTAGTTTTCGTGATTTATGTGTACTTTTTGATGACCAAGTGTTGAAGTGCAAAGATTGATTAGAAAACAACCTCTCAAATAGGCTTGGTGCTTTACAATCATTGGCTAGATAGGTTGCATCCTTTTGCTATTGGACCATGTCCTCATTTATCTCTTCCAAGGTGTCTAGAGGGCTTTCCCACATGGTGCCACAAGTTGGGATTTTCCTAACTTATAAAGCATTCTAGCCAAAACAAGTGCAGTACTTGTTGAGACTTATGTAGAGTTTTCAACCCGTCATTAGTAGCGATGGGGTTGGCCATGGAGAAAATTCAACAATTCAAGAACTTTATCCACGACTACATGGATATGCTAAAAAATTATTCTCAAAATATTTGACAAGGCACAAAATAGGTACAAGTAGTACGATGATTGAAAACGTAGGCAAGTCACTTTCAAGGAAGTCCAAGTGGTGTTCTTACCTATTCCAAAGCATTCAAAAAGTCTAAAAATTGGCCCTAAACTCGATTTATATTTTTGTTGCTATGGACCATTCAAGTTACTTAAGCGAGTTAGAGATATGGCCTAAACACTCTCATATTCATCTAGTTTTCCATGTAAGCCATTTATGTAAACACTAACATAGGGACACTAATGCACTCAATCAAGCTATCCTTGTTGACTTCATTGAACCTCCCACTCAACCAAAGGAACTTGAACTTATTCTTGACTATCATGGTATAGGTTAAGTGAAAAAATAGACTTGAGGAAGATAACACTTGGGAAAACATTAGTGTTCTTAACAGGAGATGTCACACTTTTTTTCAAGGACGAGCTTCAAAAAAAGCTAGAGCCAAAGTCACACAAGTGCATTTTCCTACGGTTTTGAAATAGATGGAGAGATGGGATATCATCTTTGGTACTCAAAATCTCGCAAAGTAAATCGTAGTTCACATATTATTGTAATGGAAATGGCCTATGAACTTTGAGAATAGCAGAATTAGGAGAATTACAGAAAGCATTTTTGTGAGGCACTCCATAGTGTGCATAATTATAGATGAACTCGAATACTTTCCATACCTGCTCCTGATTAAGTCCATCTATGTCGATTATGGTCATATCTCCAATCTTGGAGACTCCTTTGAGTGATGAAGATGTTGAAGTAGAGGTAGAAGGATATTCTATCATGGCTTCATCTGTTTCCATTTTAACACGGTTTAGCCTTCTGACTTCGGCTTCTTCTTCAATTACTTATGGTTCTGATTTTGAGGTAGAATCAGGTTCCGGAAAAGCATTAGCTATATTGAAGTCTAGCTCATCTACTAATTGTTCCTCATAGGTCATGAAGACTATCTAAGGCAAGTAATAAATCTATCATAAGGCTTTCCAGACTTCATACTTGAAGTCTATAGTTATTTTAATTAATTGAACTTAGCACATGTACTTTCTATTTGATACTCCTATAACTGCTCTAGGTAATCTCCTTTGTCATGTACCTTTGATCAAGGCTGCTTGGGATATATTCACCCTTCCTTGACTTGTACCGATTGCTGAGATAACTAAAGAAAAATTAACCTTGGCCTCCTTTTATGGACATCTCTCCTTTGGGTCAAGCACTTAAATCAATTTTACTTGTTCTCTTTTATTTTCTAGCACTTAAATAGCCAAATTAAGATAAAAATAATTTTAGAACGTTAAAAACTAACTTTCATGACACACGTGCTGATGTTGGGGGAAAACATATACCTTCCTCACACCATTCATCTTCACAACCAAGCTTATGAAGCTCTTTGCAAATGATGACATAGAAGAATTTTTTTTTAATCTCTTTCTTCTCTTACTACTTCTCTCTGACCACAACAAGAAAATGTTGTTAATCAATTGAAGGAGCTCTTGAGGGAATACAAAGAAGTTTTTCCACAAGATTTACCACCTGGATTACCATCGATACGTCCTATGCAGCACAACATAGATGTGGTTACAGATAGTAAGCCCGTTAGTAAACCTCCTTATAGATTGAGTCAATTAGAGGAGTTTGAGGTGGAATGCTAGCTTGCTGACTACCTCAGTAGAGGGTTCATTCAATATATTTTGTTAGCATGGGCATCTCCCATGTTCTTGATGATGAAAAAGGACGATAGTATACGCATATGTGTAGCTTGCTGACTACCTCAGAGAGGGTTTATCAATATATAGTTCCTCACCATGGACATCTCCCATGCTGTTGATAATGAAAAAGGATGATAGTATGTGCATATGTGTAGACTATCGTGGTTTGATTTCATATAATATTAAGAATAAGTATTTGTTGCAAATAGGTAAATAACTTATTTGATAAACTCACAAATGTCCATATTTTTACAAAAGTAGTCTTGCAGTGAAGGTATCATCATGTAAGGATTAGACTTGTTGATAAACCTAAAACTTCTTTCTGAAGAAGGTTTGGACATTATGAATTTTTGGTTATGCCTTTTGGTTTAACCAATGTGCCTACTACTTTCATGATGTTCATGAATAGTGTTTTGAAGCCGGATCTGGGCAAGTTTGTCATTGGTTTTCTAGATGACATCCTCATCTACAGTGTATCTAAGGAAGAGCACTTGCAACATTTGATGCAGGCATTTGATCTTCTTAGGAAACATACATTATATGTTCAAGAATCCAAACATGATTTTTTGAAACCGAATTCGGGCAAGTTTGTCATTGTTTTTATAGATAACATCCTAGGCACTTACAACATTTGACGCAGGTGATTGATCTTCTTAGGAAACATACATTATATGTTAAAGAATCCAAGTGTGATTTTTTGAAGACTGACATTCACTATTTGGGGCATATGAGTTCTTATGCAAGCCTTCATATGGATCAATCCAAAGCAAAATCCATCCATAAATAGCCTTCTCCTAAAAATTTGGAAGATCTTCAAATTTTCTTAGGATTTGGATGTTTTTATCGCAAGTTTGTTAAAAACTATGCATGAATTGTTATTCCTATGACAGATCAATTGAAAGCCACATCCAACGCATTTCATTTGGGAAAAGATCAACAACAAAGTTTTGATGCACTTAAGGTCACTCTAGCTACTATACCCATATTGGCTATTGTGGATCCAATCAAACCTTCTGTGCTTGAGATAGATGCCAGCAATCAAACTATAGGAGCATTCTTCAAGCGGAAAGTCCAATTTCTTTTGAAAAGCGAGAAAATTTATTCTGCACAACCAAATTACTCTGCTTATGAAAGAGATTTATATGCAATAGTGTACACTCTGAAAAAGTGGCGACATTATTTGTATGGTGCTCAGTTTGAAATATTGTTTGATCTTGAAAGTATAAAATGGTTTACATCAACAATTTGATTTGAAGGATCAAAAGGCTAGGTGGGTTAAGATTATTCAAGAGTATGATGCAAATCTTCAATATCATAAAGGATGATACAATGAGGTAGCTGATGCTCTTAGTCAGATATTTGAGATCAAGTCTTTATTGTTCACGGAACTTAAAAGTGAGTTTTTGGAGTCTCTTAAGGGTAAATGTGAGCATGAAAATACAGCGCGTCAAGGATTTTATCCAAGACCATATGGATATGCTGCAAATTTATCGGCAAAATGTTTGTGACAGGCATAGGAGAGATACAAGAAGTATGCTAAAGAGAACCATCAGCAAGTCACTTGGAAGGTGAAGAGGTATTTTTACGTATTCTAGAGCATTCATAACATCTCAAAATTAGTCCCACACCTAAGTTATCTCCTAAATATTATGGCCCGTCCAAAATACTCAAGAAAGTTGGAGAATTGGCCTATAAATTTCTTTACTTGCACTCTCTCACAATCATCTGGTTTTCCATGTAATTTGTTTACATAAACGTTTACGTGGGACGACAATGTAATTGATGACCAAGTTTTGGTTGATTTATTTAAACCTCCCACCTAGTTGCATGAACCGAGTGCATTCTTGACTATCATGATTTACATACTCGTCATCATGTGCATCGCCAACAAGCATTAGTTGAGTGGAACTATAGACCTGAGAAGGTACCACCTAGGAAAGCATCAGTGTTCTTAAGAAGAAATAAACCACTTTTGTTTCAAGGGCAGAAAGGCTTCTCCACGAGGGGAGTAATCTAAGGCTAAGGGTCGGGCACAACCCAATGGGGAACCACTAGCCTGCCTATAAGTACAAGCAGGGATGGCTAGGTGGAGGATATAGTTTCTTACCCTTGAGCTCTTCAGTAAATATAGCTAAAAGTACCATCGAAGATCACCTTTGTGTATGTTTGGGATATTGTTTTTACCAAACACTTTCACCACTTTTGAGCAGTAAAAGTCTTGGGAATTGTTAGGTGCAGCTTTATGGTTAGTGGAGCCTATGAGGAGCCATGGTGAAGGGAAGGATGTGCAGAGGAGAACGACGAGAGAGAGAGAGAGAGAGAGAGAGAGAGAGAGAGAGAGAGAGAGAGAGAGAGAGAGAGAGAGAGAGAGAGAGAGAGAGAGAGAGAGAGAGAGAAGCAGATTGACAAGCTAAAAACAATGCTATGAAATTTTGATTATATTATGAACCTCTCTTACATGATATATATAAAGAAACTAAAGTTGTTGCATGCACCTAAGAAAGGATTGGTGCATAACGCAACGTAAAAAATTGGATGATATGGCTATTAAATGCATTTTTGTTGGTTACATTACTAAAAACAAAGGTTACAAGTTATACCATCCGCAAAAAAAATGTATGGTGGTGTCACAAGATGTTGTGTTTGTGGAAGATTCTGTTTAGCCTTTGTTGTCATGTACTAGAGATAGTAACATAAGCTCACATGACATTTATGACAATTAAGTGCCTCTTTTTAATGGCAAAAACTTAAATGTAAATTTCAATGAGGCAAATATACAACCGGTGGGTGTTTTTGAAAATGCTATGGACTGGCCTATTTCTGATGCAGATGTACATGGTGTACTTGGTGTGGAAAGGGTTGAGAATTGAGCAGGCTAGAGGTATGCCAAAATGGCTGGTGCATACTTTATGTGACAGTAAATTGGATGCACCTATGTCTAGTGGCAATTGTTCAGGTTCTCGCCATGCATCTTCTACGTCAGATTGTTATGTGTTAGTTGTTTCTAGGTTATGTGATGTCGAGGAACCTCTGTCTTTTGATGAAGCACAAAATTCTAAAAATTCGATGGCTGACATGCAATTAGAACATGATGCACTTATAGAAAAAATCACACATAGACTTTATGCAATTTGCCTCCTAGTAAAAAGGCCATTGGTACAAAGTGGGTTTATAAGCTGAAACGTAAGGCGAATGGTGAGATTGATCGCTCTAAGGCTTGACTTGTTGCAAAAGCTTATGCACAACAGAAAGGCATAGATTATGAAGAGACTTGTGCACCCACTTGTCGTATGCCTACTATGCATTTTCTATGTGCGTTGGCACCTCACTTTGGATGGGATGTACATCAATTAGACATTTTTACTTCTTTCTTGAATGGTGAGATATTTAACGAAGTTTATGTAACGCAGCCTCGTGCTTTTGTCATAAAAAGACAAGAAGATAAAGTGTGCAAACGTAAGAAAGCTTTGTATGGGTTGAAGCAATCTCCTCGTGCTTGGTACGAGAAAGTTGACACTCATTTGGTTAACTGAGGCTTTCGTAAGAGTCCAACAGAAAGAACTTTGTATGTAAAGCGTGAGGGTGATGCACTTCTCATCGTTCTTCTTTATGTTGATGATTTGCTAACTGGACTAAATGAGACACATATTGCCGAATTAATGGTTGATCTAAATGCTACTTTCAAGATGAAATTTTTGGGACTGTAGCATCATTACTTGGGCATACAATTTAAGCAATGTGATGGTGGTATTGCCTTATGTCAAACAAGCTTCATAGAGACATTGCTATGTAAATTTGGACTTGAGGACCGCAAAACTATTGCTACTCCCATGGAAACATGTTTAAAATTGAGTCTTCATGATGTTGGTGATCCTGTCAATGTCACTCTTTATCAAACTATTGTCGGATGCCTTATTTATGTATGCAATATGAGGCCATATATTCAGTTTGCAATCTCACAGGTTAGCAAATTTATGCATAGCCCAAAGTTTAAGCATTGGCAATTTATCAAGAGGGATTTTTTCTAATTGAGTGGCACTTTACATCTTGGCTTGTTTTATCCCAAGGGGGGATCATTGTCACCAGATTTACATACTTTTTTAGACTCAGATTGGGCTAGTTATTATATGACACGCGAGTGTCCACGAGTGGTTTTTGTTTCATGCTTGGCACAACATGCATATCATGGTTGAGCAAGAAGCAACCTATTGTGGCCACTTCCAATTGTGAGGTTGAGTACATGGCAATCTTCGTAGCTACGATTGAGTGTGTATGGCTCAAATGCCTTATGGCTGATTTGGGTGTTGGACATGACACTGCCAACATCATCTACACAGACAGTTAGAGCGGGAACCCAGTTTTTCATGCTTGCACAAAGCACATTGAGGTACATTACCACAATGTCAAAGAGAGCAAGATAGATCAGCTTGTATTATGTGCCAACATAGGACAACCTTGCATATCTATTCACAAAGGCATTGCCTCGTGATAAGTTTGAAGCTTTCTGTAAAGCTTTGGGATTACTCCCCTTTGTGGATTGATCATATCCTTAGGGCATGGCACTTCCCTTTACACTAGGTGATAGATATCATTCACCACATCACTCCCAGGGGGAATTTGTTACAATACATATACGATAATGATGCATGTGAACACACTTAGGACCGCCAGAGCATTTTTCCCCCACCTAGGAGGTTTTTTCCCATGTGCATTCTATATGCTCACATCCTTCTAGGGATGACTTATCTTTCATTTTGTGCACTAAGCAATATACTCTTTGTTGTGTGCCTTGAGCTTCTTCATCTTCTCCAAGCTCTGTGTGCAACCCTATTTCCAACATCATAGCTATATAAGCATTTCAACCTTCCTTGGACTCCTAACATGAACTTTAATCAGTTTTTGCACCCTGACCCAGATCAGGCTGCTCCAATTCAGCTTTCTTCACTTTAGATTTCTCATGAATTTCACCATCCACCATTTCTTCATCAAGTTTACTCTCCTTTGCCTTCTCATCCTTTCCACTAACTTCTGCATTTGCTTTATCTTGCACACTTGTTGTCTCCTGCAACTTCTCGATAGCAACCACCTGCTGTGATTTCCTTTGCTCATTTGTTTTCGTTTTTCAAGCTTCTGACTAATTCATAGCATTCTTCTAATCATGCATCTACTGAATCTCTGGGCTTGAAAACTTTACTACACCTACTTCACTATATTCTGCCTTTTCCTTCAACAACTCCATCTGCAGCTTCAGCTATATATTTTCTTGCTTCAACTTCTCCACCATATCAGAAAGTCCCTCGCTCTCTTTTAACTAGTCAAACTCCTCCTTTGTTATAAACCCCTCTCCCATTTTTGCATATGGTTTAACAACCATATCCTCCACATTGTTTCTGATTATCTGCCAAACTTGTCTTCATGTTTTAAGCACTTATTCCTTCATCAAATCCACTTCAACATCAATTAACAAAACACCTTGCAATTCCACATCTTCATTTTCTAGCACCTTTTTCTCCATCATCAATAATGGCTCCATGCTTCTCTTAAGCACCTTGTTCTATGCTAATAATGCACCGTTGGCATCTCCCAATACCTCTAACTTTGCAACTAGTAATGCCTTGATCTCATTTGTCTACTCTTCAAACTGCTCAACTGACTTCCTAATCTTCAAGCTTTTCTTCATCTCTTCTCTGAACTACAATTGTAAATTCTGTATTTTTGACTCATGTTCCTCCTCCATTTGTTTTTCCTTGTGCTTCCACTCACTATACTTTTGTACTTCCACGGTATGTACTTCCAACAATTCCATCTGCTGAGATTGGATAACTGCAGCTTGTTTCACCACATGAGCACCTATTTCATAACATAGTCCATGGCCATTGTTGAAGTCATCAGAGATTTGGACATCTGTTCTCTCCATTTATTTCTAGATTTAGATTGCTTGGCCTATTCTTCTGCCACATCTTCTTTGTTGCAACCAACAACAACATTTTTTTCTTCATGAAATGGCAGCTTTTTCCTAGTTGAAAACTTCACAGTGTCACCTAGTTTTGGTAAAGACTATGAATCTTTTACCGAGGATACCTGAAAAACATCATCATCAGTTACATGTACATGGTGCATTTTTCTCCTCTTTTTCTTTGTACTATCCAAATTCCCTTGCATCATCTCTGCAAATGACTTTTTCTAACCCCCTGCTAGTTTTGGTGTAGTTGCTTTTAGTGTCTGTCTTTTTGAACCCTGCTCTTCAACATTAATAACCTGCAAAGGCAATGGAACAGCTACTGTAGGAGAAAATAAGGTTTGCAAATAAGTTCCAATCTTGCATCTATTCACTGACTTCCTCTTATCTTTCAACTTTACATGTGACTTCAACTTCTCATACAAGTATCATGCCCCATTCATTGGATACCCCTTCTTTACTGCTTTGAGTGGACTATAAGCTTCCTTTGACATATAGTCAAATTTTATCAAGTGATGACACATTCTCTCCATATACCACCTCAGTTGTGCTCTTTTAGTGCTCTTGAGCTGGTAATGACATCTATTTGTAGTTGGCACACCAAACTCTTTTCTTGTTTCTTTATCAAAAATGACATCCACTCTATAGCCACCAAGTCTCAACTTAAAGGCTGTTGCAACCAAAACGTCTGAAATCTGCTGGTCGTTAATGTTTCTCCCTTGCATCATTTCCACATACTCCAATAAGGCATTAGCATTAATGTTCTAGTATCATTCCTCCCAAGAACAATTTGCAAATTCCCAGAACCCTATATGATTAATCCATACCTGGGTATCTAACTGTGTCGAATCCAGGCCATGCCTAGACTCGTATATTGATTGTCTGCAGCCTCGAGTACCTTCCTTGTAGTGGCCTCCTCCATTGCTTGGACCTTAGGTTCTTCATCTACCTCTATGTGACTGATTTGCGCCATCACTGATAGAGCTGCAAGCGAGGTGAAGTACACCACAAAAGCATGCACGTAGCCTTGTGAGAGACCTTCGATTCCAATTGAGCAACCTATGCATGCAAAGCGTTAAGCTTTTTGATTCGCTCGTGCTACATGGCACTTACGTGAAAATTTTCAACCTCACAGTGTGTGTTGGGTACCTATAGGGATGCAAAGTACTTATCTTACCCAAAATCTTTGACACTTGTGCAAAAACCTGCCAATTTATTCCATTTTGTACCATTCTTGGAGTAGTGACCCTCATTTTGATAAACTTCTTTTCAAAATGGTGTCCCATTTTCTCCCTTAATTGATATCAAATCTTGATTAGGGCACCTCCTAAAAGTGTGTGATCTCGCATCACATTTGTGAAAACTTCCAAATTTCCAAATCATTTACCTAGTATTTCTGAATGTAGGTTGCTTATGATGCACCAACCAACTGTTTTTTTGATTCCAACTTCTCTGATATGCTCTCTTCTCTCTTGATCCACACTGTTTTGCAATCAAGCAATTGGATCTCACTATAACCTTTTCCTTTGGAACAATATCAAGAATGGGAGGTTTTCCAAAAAACTTCTTTAATCTGAACCCATTCACATGTTTTTCCACACTTATTCCATACACATCCTGCAACTTGAATGTTCCTTGACCAAGGTCTTCAACAATTTTGAATGGTCCAATGTATCTAAGTTTCAACTTTCCATGTTGTGTGCTTAACCTAGAATTATGCAATATCACCCAATTATTGATTGCAAACACTTTAAACTAAATATTTCTATTCACCCAAGCTTGTCTCCTTCTTTGCATCACTTCAACAATATATGCACTCACATTCCTATCTTCTTTCAATTGCAATAAATATCTTTGTTTATGCTGAACGGACTGCTTAGGTGACAACCTATTCTATAATGCAATCCTTAAACTAGGGACTACAAATTCCATTGGTACTACAACTTCCAACCCATACACAAGTTTGAATGGTGTCATGCATGTAGTTACCTTATATGTTTTTTGTATGGCCACGAAGCTGAATCCAACTTGGTATCCCAATCAATTCTATTTTCTAACACTATCTTCTCCAAAATAATAATCAACACTTTGTTATAACTCTCTACCTGCCCATTTTCTTAAGGATGATAAGTAGTTGATTTCTTATGCAAAATCATGTGTGTCTGAGTCAACTCCTTAATGACATGATTCTAAACATGACCTCCCTAATCACTGACCAACTCAATGGGACATCCAAATCTAGTCATGATATTTTTGTACAAAAGTTTAGCTATTGATTTAGTTGAATTATATTTCAAGGCTACAACTTCTACCCACTTAGTATAGTAATCAATGATACCAAAATATACATGTTCCTTGTATTCTTGGCCTTTGGTTTGATTGGTCCCACAAAGTCCAATGCCTATTTTTGAAATGGTTGCAATGGTAACATAGGGTTCAAAGGCATCTTGTCTAAATTGGAAGGCCTTCCTTCCCTTAATGGAACATCCTTTTTTGTCAAATGACTCAATGGTACACTAATATCTAAAAGATACCTTAAGACGCTTCCATGAAACTTTATTTCTCCCATAAACCTGCTCAATTGCTTTAGATTTTCAGGAACTAGAACTTTTTGAATATCCTCAACCTTCTTTGGATCAATGACTACTCCATCCTTTGATATAATGAACCCCAACAATGTTCCCTTTGTTACTGCAATAGCTGACTTATAAGGGTTTAAAGACAATTTGGATCTTCTACATCTTTCAAAGCACTTTCTAAGATGCTCCAAATGCGTTGATTTCTTTCCAAACACATTGAAATCATCCAAAAATGAATTAAAAAATGGTTAAAATACCTTTGCTTTAGTCTCTAAAAATTACGAAGGTCCATTCTTCAAGCCAAAACTCATCAATGTGTAGACAAATGCTCCCTATGGTATATTGTGGAAAGAATTAGAGGTTTTTGGTAAAAATTAGAGTCTAGGATGCCATAGGTTAAAAAATTGGGTCCCTTGTAGAAGTGGATGTCTAGGATTGTGGCTTGGTTGGTAGAAATGGAGGGGGTAATTTTGATGTGTTCAAGCAAAAGCCCAGCATAGGTGTTGAGGGCGAGTGTTAAAGATTCGATAGGGCCTATCCATACTCCAAAGGCATCATCTATGAATCTTTTGAAATATGCCAGGTTTGGGTCATTAACAAGTGGGGATTGTGATTCTAGGTGGCAAAGGAAAAGACAAGCATAGACCATGGCAAAATTGGGTCCCATAGTTGTGCCCTTGATTTGCTTGAAAACTTTGTTTTTGAAATTGATGATGAGGGCAGAAAGAGAGACGATGAAGTTGGTCTTTGGAGGATCGAAATGTGGTCCGACAAGTCTTCATCAGTGATGAGTTCACCACCTCCCCCTATACAAAGACAGTTGCAGGGATTTTGTGCAAGGATAAGGCAGAGGATCTTGAGTTCTGGAAGAAGCTCAAGAGTCTAGACACACAGGTAAAATCGGTGGTTCATTTGCTTCAAGTTCTGGATGGCATGGATCCTTGCATTGGCTAGGTTTATGAGGCAATGGACCGCATGATCAAGCAGCTTGCACATTTTAAGCCGAAAGTAGAGCAATATGAGGAGATCCATGCACTTTGTAGCTCGAGGTGGAATTCATATGCCTCTCCTTTACACGGGGCAACATACATGGTGGATCCAGAGTTCCAAGGTTCAGGCAAGACACAAATAGAGAAGTCATGAACCAATCCACAGAGATTTTCTAATTCGATTATACCCTGAAAATCCATCTAAGAAACTGTACATTTCATGACTAGCTATTGCATCCAATTATATATCAGGTAAATGGTAATGAAAAGGATATGATATAGTAGCTGCATTCAACTTCCTATAATAAACACAAACCCTCAATTTACCATTCTTTTCTAGCACTATGACAATGGGTGACAACCATGTTGCTTCATGAATGAGCTTAATACGTCCTACTTGTAGTAATTTGTCAAGTTCCTCCTTCACCTGCTTTGCATAATTTGAGTTCATCGTGTATCTTTGTTGTATTACATGCACTGGGTATTTTTTTCAAATTCATTTTGAAGAACCCAAACACATATTTGAACTCAATCAACAATTGCTTTAGAGCATTCAATTTTTTTGCAGCCATAGTCTTCCCTATAGGGTCATCAGTAATCTTCAATGCCAAGTTTGAGTTTTTGAAGTTCTTCTTTTAAAATCTTTGCCGATTTGGATTTTTTCTCCTCACATCTTTGCTCTACTACAATAATAGCTTCAGCCCCTTCTCTCTCCTTTTGCAACTCCTATTCTCCCAATTGCTTCTTTTCCAAGGCTGAAAATTCAATTTTAGTTAACATTACCTATTTTGATGTTGCTCCTGAATCCTCTACTTGCATCCTTAACACTGTCATCACATTAATGTCAAACACAGGCTCCACTATTGGATTAGCCAACAAGAACTCTTCCTCCTCCAAATCCTCACTTCAGCTGCTCAATTTATTGCTTGTGCCCACAAACGTCTTATGTGATTGCTGCGACTTAACCTCTTGAACCATTGGCAACTTGATTTCCTTCTTTCCCTGTTGAATTCTTACTTCATTGGATCCCCAATTTAGCTGTTCTAAACCAAGGTCTTCCTAATAACATAAGATAGGAGTCATTTCAAACTCCATATCCAACACAATCCTATTCACTCCAAAAGTCAAGCCAGCTACCACAATTTTTTTATCTTTCAAAATACCCATTGGCTGCAATCTCCTTTGATCAGCCATCTTTACGCAAGTGCTAACTTAGGAGCTCCCAGTTTATAACATACAGAGGTTGGTATAATATTAACTCCTTAACCCCCGTCAAGGAGTACTTCCTGAAATCGTCTTCCTGAAACTCCACTCTAATGGTTGGTACTTGAAATGGGGCAGGTGACAACTTAGGAGCTCCTGCTTTATAGCATACAGAGGTTTGTATAATATTAACTCCTAAACCCCCATCAAGGAGTACTTCCTAAACTCGTCTTCCTAAAACTCCACTCTAATGGTTGGTACTTTAAAATCCACTTCATCTAGTGATATCTTTTCAGCTGCTGCAACAGATGCTATATCCACCTTATGATTACCATTCAATTTTTTCTCTTGGAATCTCTTAAAAATGTGTTCTTTGAAATTAGGAATCACTTGCAATGATTGCTTGAGTGGAATCTGCACATGAGCCAACAACAAATCTTCCCATAATTTACTTGAAGAATTTCCCTCCACAACTGGTACTCTTGATTGGACATTCCAATTTTCTTCATGTTCTTGATCTGGTTCTTTAATACTTGGAGATAACTCCTGCAATTTATTAACCACTTTGTTCCTAATCTCCTCTTGGTCTTTCCAAAAGGACCGAACCTCTTTGATGTGGAATTTCTTCAATCATAATACAGTTGGAACAATCACATTCAACTCCTGTAACAAATTATGATTCTACAACTTTTCCCTTCTTCAGGAATCTTTGCATTTCCCGATCTTTGCTGCACTCAGGAGATTGAACAATATCTATGAGCACTACATTACTTAATATGAATGCTTGAGAAGAAGATTCAAGATTTACTTTTGGATTCTTGACTGGCCCACCGTATCTGGTCATAGGCATTCCTCTTTCCTCTCTATATTTGCACCACAACTAACACAATCAGGTCCCACCTTGTGTCCTTCCTTGGTGCAATAGCTGCATTTTATCAGGGCTAGATTGTAAGCAGATCCTTGGCCTTGCCAAGCTGTTCTTGGCATATTCCTATTAAATCTGAAATTCCCTTTGTTTTGATTCACATGAAACACCTAAGTTGCCTGAACCACTTCATTTCTTCTCTTACTCAGAGGATTGGGTTTCTCCTATTCTTAGGGTTATACCAACAAAGTATATTTCTCTTGAGCATAGTCAATTTTAAATGCATTCATAATTTATGAACAATAAACTCTTCCTAATAATTACATGAAATTGTTGAAGAAGTAACAAGTTGTATAATTATAGAGAAAAATATAGAGAATCATGAAAGAAAGGGCTTAATTCCATCTTTGATTGCGCTACCCTAAGACAATGCTATGCTTTAATGGGGACAATAAAAGAGCTTCAATTATTTAGGAAGTTCAATTTTGACTTCTAATCGGGGCCCCTTTCTTTACTCATTTGGGAAGGATATGCCCCAAACATTGGGCCAAAAGTAACCTTTGAGTTGTTCTTAACACATGCAAAGCAAGTGGTTCTCTTCACTTGTGGTCAAACATGGTTGCATTGTGATGCAAGGCCTACACGTGGACAAGGAAAGTCGTGAAAAGATTGTCGTAACAAGATTCTTGTGCTTAGAGATACATGCAATCTCTTTATATGTAAAAGCTTCAATTCTTTCTTATCGTCGCTCTTGTACATGCAATTTCTTCTCTACTTGTGTTCCTCTCATCTTGTCCATCTCCCACAGCCTAGGAGGATAAGCTATCCAACATGTTATTAGCGCCTTGTGCACATCTTCTATAAGTTTCAATTTTTTGCATTGAATAACAATTTGAATTTTTGCAAGAGATTTAGTATCAGCTTCATTCATGACAAATTGTTTATCGAATTACCAAATAACTCAGTTTATCCGCATTACGATTGATCCAATGGTGGTGTCATCAATCCAAACTTTGTCGTTGAAAGTTGATAAGTTTGATGGCTCCAATTTTCACACTTGGCAAGTGAAATTGAAGTTTCATTTAATGCACGATAATTTGCGAAATATTGTCAATAAAATCGAGCAACAATTGACAACTCATGATGCTGAGCTACATTGGCTTACACAGGATAGACCATAACAATCAAGTACTCTTATGTAAAACTTGTCCATATACAACTTATATCTTGTTATTCTGTCACGTACGGGCAATCATACACACATATCATTGTTATGACATTAATTTGGATGACAATCAAATGCATATCATGCATAATATATTTTGTAATTTTTTAATTAGAAGAACTTTTGTAATAAGCTATCCTACCACTTTCGCGTGCGCGCATACACACACTCTCTCTCTCTCTCTGCATCAAATAGTCGATTAAAAGGATTTCAAACATTACAAAATTGATTCTCTTTTAGATGGTCTACTATTGTTTCTCTCTCTCTCTCTCTCTCCCCCCCCCCCCCAAATCTCATTCTTGCGCTCATGATTTTCAGTTTATGACAAACAATCCTGCTTCTTCTATACAATCTCTCTCTTTTCTTTTCTCATACCAAGGTGGATTATAACCAAAGATGTATCGGATTTGTCCCACTGGATGTTAATAGTCTCTCTCCCCCCCCCCCACGCCAACCCCATTGCCCCCCCTTCTCCCGCGCCGCAAGAAAAAAAAACAACCCTTGAAAAGAGCCCCTGGTTTTTGGAGCAAACCAGTGGCTATCAGAGGTCAATCTACAATGATCCGTGTATATATCCATGTAAATAGTTTGGAAAGGTTTGCGATTGTTGAAAGAAAGTTTTAATCACAAACCTTAAAAGGACTGAAAAATGTAGTGTCTAGTCATGGCGGGACTGCTTCCAAATTTGAGGACACCTGCATGCGGAGGACTCTTGACAAGGTGGGTTGCTCTCTGTAGCTTCTCGAAGAGAGGAGTCGCTTTACGGGCTGTCGTCTCTGCAAGAAGGGCACCATATTGCTCTAGCACCGAAGCAGGTAAAGCAGGCTCCATGATGGAGCTCATGTCTGTGGATCGCCAGTTTGAAGAATTCCGTCTCCAGCTCGAAGAATCGGGTGCTGTGCGAGAGAGGCTTCGTGCCATCGTCTCCGAGCTCGACAGTGCTACTCGCCTGATGCAGGCACAGCTTCTTCTTATTCACCATTCTCGCCCTTCCCCAGGTAGCCCTGCTTCCTTTGTGTGTCTTAGCATGCGGGTTTTTTTTACATCAGAAGGTCGGGCCAGAGTGCCGACATAAACCAATGTCAGCAGCTAGAGGAGCACTCACATGTTTGCTGCTTATGCGTGTTTCTGTATATGGGGCTTTTTGCTTAAAGTTGCCAAAATGATGGCAGTGCAGGTGTTCTAACAACCATCTCTGTGAACATAATGGGCAGTTAATTTCAATCTTTTTGCAACACTTTGAAAGTCAATGCATGACCATGTGAAATGCTCACACACCTCACGCGCCTCAAGGCTGCACAGCCTTTGGATGAGGGTTGCAAGACAATGAACTACTGCTCTAAGCAATTATCTTGCATGGGTTTTCTGTTAAAGTTATGGCATCTCAAGCGAATAGCCCAATGTGATCTCAATATTTATTTTGGCTTTGTCAAAGGGCAATTTGCTGAGGGGAGTATATAAGCACACATAGCTCCCATTGTATAAATCATCTGATTGCCCAGTTGGTTGGTTCAATAGTATCTCTTTCGCTCTTTCTCTCTCTCATGTATTCTCCCCATCGCTCTACGCTTCGGCATCGTCGACTTTGATGTGGTATCAGAGCACTCGGCTCATTGATCGCGTGGGAGAAAGCAGCACCGTGGAAAAGAGGAAGATTTTAGGCAGAAAGACCTCTTACAAATTGCGTTTTTTAAAGCTAGAGGGTTGGTGGCGTTTTTTGAAATCATTGACTTTTGTGGCGTTTTAATATATGTTGCCGGAATATGCGTTTGATATGCTACCGTAATCTCTCTTTTCATATGTTGCCGGAATATGCCTTTTGAAACGTTGTCCTTAGAGCTTCTGATTGCCCCCTTGAAGTTGCAATTTTTGATTGCATCTTGAGATGTTGCAAAACTGGAGACCATTTTCGGGCAGCCTACAGAGAGCTTTTTGGAACGCCCTTCATTCAAGCCTGTTTAAGGAGCTGTTTTTTGCAAGCATTTTGATATGCTGCAAGAATTGGAGAGCATTTTGGGGCTCGAGTTTGTGAGTGTTTTGAAATGCTTGGAGAAGGGGGGGTCCTGCTGGATAAAATGCTAGCCCCATTGGCATAAGTGAACCAAAAACAACTCTTGGCTTTGGAGAGTGTATTGAACGGCACTCCGTTGCTTTTGGGGAGAACAATTTTTTTTAATTTGTATGCTTTTCATGTAAATTGCTTTTGGGCCTAGGGCCTTTATAAATGAGGGTGGGCTCTCTTCGACATCTTTGCGGGGGCAAGAGCAGAGCAGAGGTATTTCCAGTGTTGTACAGAAATGAAGCGATATAAAGAAATACCGAACGGGACACTAGGGTTTGGGGCCAGTGCTCTCTTGGGGTGGAAATTTGCGACTTTGTGTCTCATGTGCCGTGCATCTCTTTCAGTTCATTTGTTATTGAAGTGCTTAAAAGTTTGTTCCGTCTGTTCTTTGTCGTTGACACGTGGTGCCTTTGTGTTAGAGTGGTATCAGAGCTCCAGTCGTGTGCTTTTCTCAAAGCATACCGGTCCTACAAAAGAACACACAGAGCACAATGGCTTTTGTGGATTCGGCAGAGTTTGCAATTTCTTCTTGACGAGCTTCGCGACATACTTTCACGACATCCGTTGCAGAATCTTTCGATGCTTCAAAGTTTTCAACAGTTTCTGAATTACATGTTACCCCCCACATGATACCCTCTCCTTCAGCAGGAGAGAGTGCAACAGCCTCTAGCTGGTAGCCTTCTCAACCGTTTTTTTTCGATTGGGTGAGTCTTTAGGAACATGGTGCGTCCATCTGTGCAATCGTCTCTGCCACTGTCGTTGCCATCACCTCCCCCACCACCACCGCCACCTAGGTACAATGGTTGCACCGTATGGATATCCTTAATATCCATATCCGGGATTTTCCCCTAACCAACCGAAGGATTTCAAGGATGGCAGCACGGCAATCAAAATTTTCACTTTTTCTGGAGTGAAAGATCGGAAGAAAGCATTGCAGTTCCTACAACAATTTGACAACATCTAAGCTTTGGGGAATTATACGAAAGAATCAAAGATTTTTGTCACAAACAGGAGGGCACATGAAGAATCAATAAGCTGAATATAAATAGGCTTTCAACCAAAAGAAACGAGGGAGAAGATTGTCACGATATTGCGGACCAGAAGATGGGCTGGTTCCCGGCCTTAAAAGAGAATCTTTATTAGGGAGAATCTTTTCACAAGCACAAGAACCAGAGAAACCCCTCCGTTCTAAATCTTAGACTTGATGGTCGATTGCTTCCCGTGTGGGAAATTCCAAGAGGCGAGCTCTCAATTCCTTTCTCGTCTGCATCTGGAGCGTGAAACTCCACAAATTGTTTGTTTCTGGAATCCCTAAGCGTAGGCTGAGGCCTCCTTGCTCCCTCTTCGCGATGGGAGTACCTGCAAAAAGCACAAACATGAAAATGACAACTCGTGGACAAGCTTTACATACCGCTCCAAGTACGGAAAAGCGACCTTCGCACGATGACTTCACGCGGTCACTTGCAGAATCTCGGCGGCAGGGACTGGTTGTGCTAAGGTTGGCAAGTCTGAGAGGAGAGAAAACACCGGTGATGCTTTTATAGGACTTTGGCGTCGGCAGGAAAGAGATTGGCAGCTGTTTTTAGAGAGAGGAGAGAGAATTTGTGTGTGCTGTTTTCAGTTGTATGGGCAGCGCTTTGTTTTTTAATTTTTATAAGCTTTGCTTTATTTTTATTAAGTGGATGCCTACTTATTAAGTGGGCGGTTGGTCACTTAATAAAAAATGTGAACTTGCTAAAAACTCAATAAAAACTTAGTGAGCTGAAAACCGATGCTACACAACACTTCCCAGGCCTCTAGATGCAATCCTTAAACCCAGATGCTATGCAGACATAGATTCCTCACAGGAAAGCATCTGCTCTCCCGGAAAGCACTTAAAAATATATCGCTTTTTAGAAAAAGCTTCTCATAACCCATCTTTATTATTGTGGTTGTGTCTTTACGTGTAATCCTTTATCCAATTCGGATTTTGTCCCAGACTAATGTCTGATGCTCGTGTCACCTATTATGTGACCATCGGGAATAGCCATTTCCCTATCTCTCCGATCGAACTAACGTTACAACTCCTTCACAATGCTTAATGTCACCCATCATATGACACATCAGAGCTGTCTGTTCCCAATGGCTACAGTTCCTAAGTTTTAGAGTTCAAGTCTAGACATTTATATAACCTAATTTTTGTAAATAGAAATTACTCAAGAAAAAAGAAAATAGTCTATTTAGCAATATCCCTCTGGCTTCTAAACAGTTGTTCTCAACTGTAGTGGTTGTATATATCCTTCCAAAATGTCGAGATAAGATGCTAATTCCTGCTCGCCCATCCACAGCGTCTAAAGTAGAATAATTTTGTAATCTTTTCGGACTTTAGCGGCCGCTTTTGATGATGAATGATCTGCTCCGGTTGGAGTATTTCTTCCGTTTCCTCTACCTCAGGAGGTTCCTCAGCAATAGGGTGACTTAGATGCGGTCCCACATATGGCCGGAGTAAACTAACATGGAAAGCAGTATCTCTGGGCCTTGGAGGGCTAAGGCTATTTCCCAAAGGCCCAAGATTATTGCCCGCAAGTCAAAAATGACCGAACTGTTTGGTAGCCTAGCAGACATTGGTTGTGCTCATGCACAATCAGAGGTATGGAGCTACTCTAAAGTGCCTGGACATGCACGTCCTGCGTACAGGCTCACAAGGGTGCTAGGACACTTCCTAGGCTGTCCTAAACCCTAGAAATAGGAGTTACTGCTTGTCCACATGCACATAGGGTTAGATTTGCATGTCACATCCTCCTTCTTTTGGTGAGGTACTAGTACCGGCGGGCTGCAAGGCTTCCTTGTAGTCCACCAACAACTCTGGGTAATCTATGAAGAAATCTTGTCGATCCACACTGCCTTGTGGGTTCGTCGATCCTTTTACTTCAAAAGGTAGTGTCGTGCTTGTTTCTTTGAGCCATGGCGAAAATGATTCAACAAAATCTGCTCCGGCTCCATGATGTCAGTTTCATCTATGATCTCAGGTTCGTCCTCTTCAGAAATGTTCTTTGTGGGATCTCTGTGACACAACTTCAACCAAGAAACCCGGAAAATGTTGTGCATTGACCATGAGTTAGGCAACCGCAATTTCATAGACACATCATTAATTTGTTTAATGACAAAAATAGACTATACGTCCTAAAAGACAACTTTGGACACTTGCTGGCTCTATGTGCCACGTGGACATGCTTCATCGACTTCTAGAACCAATTTTTAAGTTTTGGAATGCTCTTGCATAACACGTGTTTTGATAGACATTATTACACTTTGGTGGGCATCTGGAATGGCGAGCATGTAAGTCTAGGTTAAAGGAACGTGTAGGTCCAGTTAGTTCGTCAAATGGTTCACCGAGTAGCGAATTGCGGCCTGTGCGCACTCATTTGCACATTTTTCCCAACCTGACCTAAGTTTCCTGACCTAGCCAAAGGTCATATAAAAGGAGCAGCTAGGCCAGCGTTTTTTGGAGCGCTACAGTTCAATCTCAATGTTTTGGACCATAGCAACTCTAGCGTTTTTGGACCAGATCAGCCCCCGCATTTTTGGTCCAGTTCAGCCCGCGCTTGTGGATTTCAGCCCTAGTGCTTACTACACCAGCAGATCAGCCTCAATGTTTTCAGATTTCAGCCCTAGCGCGTTTGTGGATTTCTGCCACTTGCTACACTGGCAGATCAGCCTCAACGTTTCAGATTTCAGCTTTTTGTCACAAGATGGGCACCACGTGCCAATAGAAAAGAACAGACTGAACATACTTTTAGCACTTCAATAAGAACTGAAACTGAAAGAGAGAGAGAGAGAGCACACACGACACGGAGTGGCGGAATTCCACCCCAGAGAGTATTGGCCCCAAACTTTGGCGCCCCTTTCGGTATTTCTTTATATTACTTGAACTCAATACAATGCCGGTACTCGCACTCTGCACTTTCTCATTGAAGCGTGCTAGAGACTGAGCCCTCTGCACTTATTTAAAGGCCCTTGGCCTTGAAAAGCAGTTTACATAAAAAGCTTGAAACTCAAAAGCAACTGGCCCAAAAGCTGGTGCTGAAAATCAGCTAGCGTAAATCACGGAAATCCGTACAGACTGCCACACCAGCACAGTCAGCATGAAATGCGGAAATCCGGATAGGTTACCACGTCAGCAAGTCAACGCAAAATCTGGAATTCCGTATTGGCCTGCCACGTCATCAGGCTCCAATTTTATTTTAATGCCTTTATGTCACTTGGGCCCCATCGGACGGGGTCCCATAAGTGGGTGGGAACTTCTTCCACTTCTTCTTCTTCTATTGCTTTTGCTTCTTAGGGTTTAAAACTTTAAGCCCCTCAGCCGTGATCTGAAGGCTGGCTTTGTTCTTTAGTGGCTTAACACGTCAGCAGTTTGTGACACCCTTTCCCTCGTCGGAACCGGTTCTGATCTGCATACGCGAGCCTCTCCGTTGCGGTCCGTTTAGGGCAGTACATTGAGCCTCTCCTCGGACATTCTTTGGCCGTAATCGAGTGCTCCATTGCTCTCCATCATCGGCATCATCGAGATCTGCATTTTCAGCCCTGCTTTATGCGATAGATTTGCTGTGTTTTGTGTGCCAGATCTGCGTTTTGCAGCCAGCTTTCAGCCCTTCATTCCTCTCACATCGGGAGCACAATATAGCCCCAAATCTACCCCTTGGTGGCCATCCACAATCCCTCATCGAGAAGGTCCAAAGGTGCATCAAATCAACCTCGGAGGTGCCTTGTCTTGAGGAGTTACCGGGGTGACAGTCATCATTCGAGTTAGTAGAGTCTGCATAGCTCCGTAGTTGTCCTCTTTTTTTCGGCCGCTATGCGTTGAGCTTCGTGTGCTTGCTCATGCTCAAGCTCCATAGTTGCCCTCTGTTCTTCACGTTCTCTGTCCATGGCGGCGTGCTGAGCCTCTTGTTGTAGCATCATCTCCATCATAGATTTGACCAAAGTCTCCATAGGATTTGGTGCAATCCGTGGCGTAGATGGGGATGGGGGACGATTTGGAAACTGTCCTCTTGGTGTGGGGACTTCTTCTTCTCCAATTCCACTCTCTTCACCTTCACGCAAAGTATCCATTCCACTCCTGGTGATGACCATGCATTGAGTACTTGGGTATTTAGGGTACTTGAGGTACTTGGGTACTTGGGGTTCTTGCTACTTGGTAATGCTTGCAATCTACGTTTAAGAAGGCTTTTCTCAACTCACTTCCTATGGGTGCACCCTTGGTGTCCTTGCACTCATACCAAGGTTGCTTTTTTCTACCTCATGTTGATTGGCCTGCTGCTCAGTGTAACAGGGAACAGGCGGAACGCAGCCCAAGCGTTCCAAAACGGCGTTCCGGACGAGTCCCATTCCCGAAATGGAGTCGGGAATGGAACGCCGTTCCGGAACGGGGTGTAACTAGAACGGTGTTCCGGAACAGGGGAGAACGTGAGGCGGAATGGTGGAATGGAAGAAAGTAGGCATTTGGGGACAGTTTTGGGGCTGTCTGGGAGTTGATTTGGGACTAAGCGGAATGGAGGTAGCTCAAGCCTTACTTTAGTCGACCGATCCGGCCCCGTTCCCGTTCCAGCCCCCTCGCCTCCTCTTGTAACAAACTTGGACACTCCAAGTCGAGTCTACCGCAACAGCACCAAATAACCACTTCAAAACAGTTCACAGTTCACAATTGATTCACACTAGCCTGGCGGAGTTCCGTGCCTAGAGATATTGGCCCCAAAGACTGGCGCCCCTTTCGGTATTTCTTTTTGTATTTATCTGTTGTTGCCAAAGTACAATAGAGTGGTTGGGTCTCACTCTCAGACTCTGCGTCCAGATGCTCTCAGAAGTGAGAGACCAAAGTCACTTATAAAGAGTTACAAGGGATGCCAATAGCAGAGCCCCAAAAGCTGCTCATCAAAAAGCTTTTCCCCAAAAAAAAAAAATGCTATCTCTCTTGCTTATTGCGTAGAAAAAGCATGCTGCTGTCCTGCCGTAAACAGCGCCGCAAAAAGCGGGTTTCCGTACAGCCGGCAAGATTTTCGCGTTTTCCGGGGGCTGCCGTACAGCCATGCCACGTCAACATTTCAGCCTGCAGCCAGGAGTCCTCGCTAGAGGGCGTATGTACTGGGCAGCTGTAACAGACTTAGGGTTTCCTCAAGGGTTAGGGTTTTCCCAGTTAGGGCAGCCACGTCATCAATTTGTGACACCTCCCCGTTCCCGTTTCGTTCCGGACCCTCCCGTTCCCGTTCCGGGGAACTATGCTAGTGCCGCTAAGTGCAAGGTCCGCTCTTAATGAGTGGAAAGAGGAACAAGGAGAGGTTGGACAAGCCCTTCTTTTCTGGGTTACCTGCCACTCTTCAAAAATACAGATTGGGGATCTACACGCCCAAGTTGTCTTGGGTTACGTGCGATCACATTGTCGCAAAATAAGCATTAAATTGATGCAATCAAGAATGAATAACACTAGCATCCATCTTACCATCATACTTATTGAACGTCAACTTCTTGGTGACGGGGTTGTTGGAGTCAGAATCTCGGCTTGCGCCAATTGATGAACCACCAACATCTTTGGCCGGTTCGGGTTTCGAGATGAGGACATGTAGTACCAGGTTGTTCATGCTTGTCCTCTCTGGGCCCCGCGCTCTAACTCCAAGGCCGTTCGCGATTTCTCACGCTGCCGCTTCATAGTAGCCTTTCTTTCTTCGGCCACTTCCTTTCTTGCATCGGCCGCCAAGCGCGCTCGCACAAGCTCACGCTCAATAGTAGCCTTTCTTTCTTCGACCGCCAAGCGAGCTTGCTCCAAGTCGGCCTTTCTTTCTTCGGCCGCCAAGCGAGCTTGCTCCAAGTCTGCCTTTCTTGCCGCTTTTTTTTCTTTCCGTTCCTCGGCCGCCAAGCGATCGCGATCTTGTCTGTCTTGGCGGTCATGCTCCGCGGCAATGCAAGTCGCCTCTTGCTTTGCCATCATGTCGATCATCGACTTAACCAAAGCCTCCATGGGATTTGGTGCAATTCTTGGCGTAGATGGCGAAGGAGGAGGGTCAGGAAAACCTCCTTGTTGCTGAAATTCTGCTTCACTACTTTCTTGCCCATCACTCTCATGCCCGGTATCCATTCTGCTTCGGGTGATGACCATGCACTGAAGTCGTGGGTTCTTAAGTTCACGAGGAACTTGGGTTCTTGGATGTCTTGGGTTCTTAGGTTCACGAGGAACTGGGGTTCTTGCGGGTCTTGAGGTTCTGGAGTCTTGAGGTTCTTCTTTAGCTTGCAATCCGTGTTAGAGAAGGATCTTCTCTTACCCAAGCTATACTCTTCCCTGCGGGCGCACCCCTTGGTGGCCTTGCGCTCACACCAAGGTTGCTTTTTCCCACCTCATGTTGATTGGCCGCCCGCTAAGTGCACGGTCCGCTCAAGGTTCCGAACTGTGCTCAAGGTTCCTTTTACTTACGAAAGGAAGGGCCTTCCATTCTTTAATGAGAGAGTGCAATGGATGCAAACAAAGTGAATGGACACTGAAGGTGCATGAGACTGAGAGATAGAGAAGAGAATACGACACCGAAGGTGTTGTAAAACCCTCCTCCGAAGGCCCCACTCTCGATGGCGAGAGTGGTCTACTATTGATTGCACAAACTCGTACAAGACTTTGATGTAAAACTCGATACTATGATACAATGTGTGGAGACGACGGTGACGACTCGAATTGCTATCTGTTGTAGGTGACTTGAAGGCTGAAATTTTGCTAAGTTCAAAAACGCTAATTCTGATGGTTGTTTGGTCCTGTATTGATGCTGAAAATCGTTGTCCTTTGGTGCCGAAAATCTGCTAAAAACGCTGTCTTATGGCTGAGTTTCTGCTGCAAAGATGCTGCCTGCTATAGCATGAAAAACGCTGAATTGGCTGGCTGGAAAACGCTGGACAGCAGTACCAGAAAACGCTAGGCTGCTGAGTCTTCCAAGTGCTTGTGACTGAGGCTATTGGCGATGAAGATGGCTGCTGAAAACGCTGGAGTCCAAGTGATAGAAAACGCCAGGCTGATGGGGGTCTATTCTTGCTGGGAGGGAAGGGAGACGCCTGCTGCAAGGGGGGCCTTGCCTGTGCACTTTCCTCTTCTTCTTCCAGATAGTGCTAGCCTTAGGTTGCTTATATATTATCTTAGCAAAATTGCCCTACCTAGTTCCCAACAAAAGTCACTCAAAAATAATAAGTGAAAAATGTCAAAAATAGGAAAAATAGGTTTAATGCACTGGAAAATTCCCCTGATGGATTCTGATGGTAATGCTGATGATCATGCTGTGTGCAACCGGAGGATATGCATCTAATCTAAGTGACTGGTCATGCACGGTCTGCGAACAGACTCACAAAAGTGCCAGATCACTTCCTATTCTAGACTGACTTGACTGAACTGAACCCTGGTCATGCTGTAGCTTGTCCACGGACACATAGGGTTGGATGTGTCACGTGACACTTCCGTAAGTAAAAGGAACCCTTGAGCACAATTCGGAGCACTCATCTTGAGCACTATCAACATTCAGTTCGACATTCAGTTCGGCTGCACCTTACAGATAATAGAACTCTTTACGTGACAACGATAGTAAAGGAAAGGCTAAAACTCAGAAAATTTCTTAGTTGAGACCTGATGAAAAATCTGCGCAAGGAATAGATTGAAGTTGGTTAAGTCTTGAAGAACGAACCGAGTATGGAAAGGAAGGAAGACGTTTTAAGTGTCACATTAAAGATCACATGAAAAGAGATTGTCCTAAGAAAGAACCCAAGAACCCACATCTTCTGTTAATGTGCCCCAAGTTTCTAATGATCATATAGATGAGTCTCTTGTGAAGTGTTATGGTCATGTGAATGGTGAGTGCATTGTGGTCTTGTTTAATCTTGGCAATATGCATGATGTGATTAGTGATATTCTTGTGAAGAGCTCACGTTTAGAAGCTATTTTAGTGGATCCCATTGTGGTCTTTGGATTTGCTCATGGCATGCACTCCTCACTTACCCATGAATGTCCTATAGTGACAGTCTCAATTCAAGACATAGGATTTGTCTTGAGTTTTTTGTTTCTCTCTGTCTAGATGTGATATGATTTTCCGTATGAAGTCTTTTCGTGAGTTTGACCACAAGTTAATAGAAAAGAAACTCTCTCTCTCTCTCTCTCTCTCTCTCTCTCTCTCTATCGAAGGTGCCTCTCCCGTGGTTCTTTATTGTGAGCAGAGTATTCCTTCTTTGCCATTAATTTCTTGCAAGGCCACAATCACAACACAATATGTAGCATGATGTTCATTAAGCACTGGTATCCCCTTTGTGGTTTGCTAAATTCGATTGTGTTAGATAGAGATGTTAAGTTTACATCATATATATATTTTTTTCCGAGAAAAAGATCCTTCTATTAGTTAATGAAAGTTGCCCGTAGGGCTACAACCACCTCTGCAAGAGAGGGCTACAACAAACATGATGGGGAGACTCTCCCAATGAAAGAACAACATATACACAATGAGGCTAAATCAAGGGATGGGAGGAGGGAAGAGCCACACAGGTGGTCGGTATTGCCATCTGAGCACACCCTGGACAATGGTGTAGAAAGGCCCAGGGCGCCAGAGTCGAAGGAAAGCCTCGCGGCGCTCCCGCATGAAACCGGCCTGTTCAATCCGAAAAGGGCGGTAGACTTTATTTTAAACCTTGATTTAGCTTTCACCCATTATTAGTCGTCTATTTTACCTGTACTTTCAAGACACAACAAAGGGGAGAGGGATACAGGCTGCTAGATTGCACCTGTATGAGTAGACGGACACCAGATTGGCCCCTAACTTAGGCGCCCCTTTCGGTATTTCTTTATTGTTCAAAAGAGGGAATAAACGTTGTGGTTCCTACAAGTTGCCCCGCACAAACTCGGTTGAATTTCCACTGTTCCAGCCCGATTTCGGCAGCATAACTGTACTAGAACCCTTCACAGTTAGTATTCCCACGCATTGACTGACTTTCCCGACGCATACGGGCACTTTGCAAAACCTGTCGAGAATCTGCAGCACGCTGAATTCTCTGTTTTCAGCCCTGAAAATGCGCCAGATCACCTGTTCAGTGGTCCCCTTGCGTCCTCGAACCTCCTGGGGGTATTAGGGTCCGTTTAGGGCCAAAACCCTAAACCTGCAAAAATACACAGCAGGCTGTAATTCACTGTTTCGGGCTCCGTTTCGCGTGCCGGTCGCATCCGTAGCAAGTCCTCGAGCTCCCGCACCTGTAGGGCTACTTGCCCTTTGAATCGGACGAGATTTCTGGCGTGAAACCTCTCCGAATTCACCTGTACCTGCGGGGGGATTAGCTGCTAGCTAATCCAGTACATGTGCAAGAGGCTCTTGCCTCGGCAATCGCGCATGAACCCACACAACTGTACATTGGTCAAATGAAGAGCCCACTAGAGGGGCATAACATACTGCCAAAGGGGAGAGAGAGGGCAGTGCGTAGCGTGCAGGGCATCACTCCTGGCACCGCACTGTGCATAAGAGGGAAAGCAAGCACTCCATAGCTCTTAACCTGTGACAGAAACTTGCAAAATGAGCCTCCCAACTATAAATCACGTTTTTGCCTTCTCTATAAGTAGTAAACTGGCCTCAGAGTGCCAAGTGTCACTCATTTGTACATTTTGCCGCTTTAGACCCTCGGGTCTAAAAATATCTCACCTACAGCCTTTGTTGACTTGGCCACAGAGTAACAAAATGATCCCCATGTCAAACTGCACGTAATGACGCGAAGACATTTTCAGGTCCCAAAATAGCAGTTCCCTAAATTTTAGGAGATGCTGCCATTGTATCTTTCTAGGTCATCCGACCCTCTTTGTACACTGCGGCCACATCCAGAACTGAAATGTAGCCTCTGTAGCAAAGGATTCCACTTTGGCTAGTCAATGACCCCACTTGGCTAACCATAGTCCTTGTCCAACCTTAGTGCTCTCTTGCCCTCAGGCTTGGACTCCCTGTGGACAGTTCCACACTAGCTATGCAATGCAGGGCAGTTAGATTTCCCGAGGGGTGTTTCCAAAAAGTGAAAGTAAATAGATAATAAGAAAGAAATCAACAAAAAGGATAGATACGCTGGTGACATACCCCCCTCTTGAAATCTCAAACGTCCTCGTTTGCATCTATGTCGTACATGCTTACTGTCAGCACTGATGTATTCAACACCTGTCGACACATATACGACACATACATGCTCATTGTCAACCTTGGTGTATTCAACACCTTGTCGACTCATGTATTGCTTGCGTGTGAACCCTGTCCCAATGACATAGTGGTAGCTGCGCACTCTGCCATTGCTTTGAGTCACTAACTTTCCAATGACAAAATGGTAGCTGCACATTTTGCCACTGTCTTATAGTACACGTTGGATCCCGTAACACTTTCGAGCATACCCAAACCGACAGTTTAAGAATGCAGTTACACATGTACTCTTTAATAGAAGCAATCACTGTATCCTTGACAAACTGACAAGAAATACTCACTTCTATAGCACTAACCAAACTTTTGGACATTCCATAAGAGCAATTGCCAAACTGACAATATGTACAGCTCTAATATTCATGTAACAGGTATTTCATTTGAGCTCACTTTAAATACCATGTACATCATTTGTTTCAGAAGCCATTGTCACACTGACAATCCATTTAGCTTTGAAACTCAAGGGGTCAAGGTAGGTTGCAAATCGAAGGCTTCCAAGTAAAGTGATAACACAATTGGTGACTTTGCAAGTTCACCTTCTTCCATCCACTTAGCATCCATTGGTGGATAGTTTCTGAACTTTACCAAGTAACGCCTAGCAACCTTGCCTTTCACTTTCCTTTCTTTGTGTGCCAAAATCTGTTCAGGGACCAAGATCTCGTCAAGTTCCTCGACTTCCGGCTGATCTTCAGCTGGCATATCTTCTGGCACATCACCCACATAGGGTCTGAGAAGACTCACATGAAACGCATTGTGAATCTTCCAACTGTCAGGCAATTTCAGCCTATATGCAACATCACTGATTATGTCGCATACTTGAAAAGGCCCATAGTAACGCATGCTGAGCTTTGGAAACAGTCTTTCCTTGCCCTTCATCTTCTTTAACCTTGCCTTTTCAAAGCGTAAAAGCACCCAATCACCAAGTGAATATACCACTTCACGACGGTGACGATCAGCTGCTTTCTTTTGCTTTGCCTGAGTCTTTTCTAAGGCCACTTTGACCTTCTTGTACATTTCATCCATGTCCTGAACATACTTATCTGCTTCAAATATCTTGTCCTTTGTATGCAGTATGGGAGGAACTTTCTTGCCACCTTCAACTATCTCAAAGGGTGCCTTGCCAGTTGATGAATGCACTGTATTATTGTATGCATACTCCACCAATGGCAAATACTGCTCCCACTTTCCTTTATGCTCTGACACATAGCACTTCAGCAGATCTAGGACAATAGAATTTGCCTCTTCTGACTGCCCATCTGTTTGAGGATGAAATGACGAAGAGAATTTGAGCGTGGTGCCCATATTCTCAAACAAGCCTCTCCAGAACAAACTTGTCATGCGTGGATCACGGTCGCTAACAATCGACTGTGGCATGCCATGATACTTGAAAATATTGCTCATAAACAAGCGTGCCATCTGATCTGGCTTTATCTTCTTCCTGACAGGAATAAAATGAGCCTGTTTGCTGAATCTGCAAATAATGGTCCAAATACCATCGTTTCTTGTCTGCGTTCTCGGAAGATCAAAGATAAAATCCATAGCAATACTTTCCCATGGTTTATCTGGAATAGGTAGTGGTTGCAATAACCCTGGTGCCTTTTGCCTGTCAAACTTGACCTTTTGGCATATTAGGCATTCTCGCACAAAGGCATCCACATCCCTTCTCAATGTAGGCCAATAGAAGAATGTCTCAACCGCTTTAACTGTAGCATCAATACCACGATGCCCTGCATACGGTGGGACATGACTCTCTTCCATAACTTTGCGTCGCAATGGCTTTGTGACACACAATCTGCCATGCATCATCATGAACCCGTCTTTAAGAAGATAGTGTTCATGACGTTGTCCATCCATTAGTTGCTCGAAGACCCTTGCAAAATCTTCATCATTTGCATACTGTTCTCTCATATCATCAAGTTCATGATGATAAGGAATCGACACTGCTGAAATTTGTGGCTTCCTTGACAAGGCATCAGCCACAACGTTCTTCTTGCCTTCCACATGCACAATCTGAAAATGGAACATGGACAAGATATTTGCCCATCGCATATGCTTCTCAGATAACTTTGTTTGTGTTAAGAAGTATCGCAAGGTTTGATGGTCCGTTTGGACAACGAAATCTGCACCTAGCAGGTAGTGTTTCCAACTTAAGAGCGCATGAATCACAGCCAGTAACTCTTTCTCATAGACCTGCATGGTCATCTCTGGCCCTTGCAAAATTCTGCTCTCATAGGCTACTACCCTGCCATCTTGCATTAGCACTGCACCAATGCTACTACCGCAGGCATCACACTGGACCACAAATGACTTCCTAAGATCTGGCAACACAATGACTGGATCTGAAGTCATCTTTTCTTTTAAGAGATTAAAAGCTGAAATCTCTTTTTGTGTCCATCAAAAGGTGACTGCCTTCTTTTGAAGAGCATGTAAAGGTGAAGCAATCTCAGCGAAATTTCGGATAAACCTTCTGTAATAGGAGCATAGTCCCAAAAAGCTTCGGACATCATGCACCGTCTTCAAATTTGGCCATGACTTGATCGCTTCAACTTTTGCAGGATCCATTCTGACACCATCCTTTGAGACAATGTGTCCCAGAAAGTGAATCTCTTCCAGAAAAAAGTCACTTTTCTTTGCATTGATGAGCAACCTATGACTGCGTAGCTCTTTGAACACAATGGCCAAGTGATGCCTATGCTCCTCTTCATTCTTTGAGTAGACTATCATGTCATCAAAGAATGTACCAACAAACTGCTGGTGTGGACGGAAAATTCTGTCCATCATCCTATTGAACGTAGCAGGAGCATTTGTGAGACCAAAGGGCATCACTAAAAATTCGTAAAGGCCAAACGTTGTTCTAAAGGCAGTCTTGTGCACATCCTCTGATCTAATGCGGATCTGATGGTACCCACTCTTTAGATCTATCCTGCTAAACATAGTTGCTCCTTCTAGTTTGTCCATAATATCATCAATTCTAGGTATAGGGAACCTATTCTTGATGGTATTCTTGTTCAGTGCACGGTAGTCGATGCACATACGCCATGAGCCATCCTTTTTCTGTACCAACAACACTGGAGAACAGAATGGGGATGAACTGGGCTGAATCAGCCGCTTTTCTAACAGCTCCCGTACTTGGCCCATTATCTCTTTCTGCTGAGCCGCACTAACCCTGTACGGAGGCTTATTTGGTGGGCTACTGCCTGGCACCAAATCTATCGCATGGTCCTCGGGTCTCTCTGGCGGTAATTGAGACGGTAATGAATCGGAAAAACAGTCACTATACTGTTGTAAAAACATTGACCTTTCTTTATCTAGCACAGATAAATTTGATTCATCACAATCTGACACTTCACGTGCAAAAACCAAGTACGCAGAAAGATGCTTTTTCATTACAGAAGTAATAGCAGAAGCTGATACAGTAGGAATAGACTCCGCTTTAAGCTTTACATCCAGAATGTGAGTCTTTCCCTTGCTCTGTACAGTGATCTTTTTGTTGTAGGCATCCATGATTCCCTGTACACGAAACAACCAAGGAATACCTAACAACACATCACATCCGTCCAGTGGCATGATGTAAAATTCTTCAGTATCTACATAGGACTGGATATGTAGACGCAACTTTCCGATGATGGGTGTCACAGCCTCTGTATGGCCAGGACATGCCAAACCTGCCTCTGCTGTATACCCCATCTCTTCAGGTCTGATTCCCAACTTTGAAGCCAATTCTGAGGAAATGAAGTTGGCTTTGGCACCTGGATCAAAGAAGATAAGCACTGTTTGATCCCTGACCTTTCCCCATGCTCTGCAAAGCTCACTTGCATCTGAATTTGGCTTGTCGCCCACCATATCTGGCACTAGACCAGCCATGGGCTTCTTTTCTTTCCTGTCCTCCTTGTCTTCAGAATCAACTGGCCTTTTCTTTGTAGAACAATTGTAAGCAATGTGGCCAGGCTGCTCACATATAAAGCATTTGTTCTCTGTCCTCAGGACCTTCTTTTGCTCTTCTGACTTGCGAGGAAAACGTCTTTTCCATTTCTTTGCTGGTCCTTTTTCTGATTCAGCCGTAGCTTTGTCTTTCCCTGCGTTGGCTGACTCCTGAGTCCCTTTAGGAGCCTCATTGGGAACGTGCTTCTTGGCTGAATTTTTCTTGCTTGATCCTGCCTTGACGCCAGTGTTAAATTCACAATCTTCTCCCTTGAGCAAACCATTGCCAGTGTTTGCTACCTCGATGAGCTGCGTCAAAGTAGTGACTTTTGTCTTCGTGCAGTACTTTCTTAATCCTTTAGGTAGGCCACAACAGTATTTTTCAATCTGTTCTGTCAATGGCACAAACCTATAGGAAGTTACTGGAAGTAGAGCTTTCCAAAACTTCCGATTGTAATCATCCAGATTTCTGCAAGTAGCAGCATTAAGCTGGTGCCATTCTGTCATGGCATCTGCTTCAAAATCATCAGATAACCATGCTGTTGCAAAAATCTGCTTGAAGTAAATCCATGTGGACGGAGCTTGCCCTTGAAGCAATAAAGTTGTCCACCATTGTCCCGCATTCCCTGTCAAGAAAGTGGCTGCCTTGCGGACCTTTGAAGCCTCTGTAAAGTTTCCCCCTGCATAGGCCTTGTCAAATTGCTGGAGGAATGAGAGAGCCTTCTTCCTGTCATCAAACCCTGTAAAGGTCGTGAATGACACACCTTTGCCACCTTCTTTGTACGGAGTTGGCCTCTCCAGCGGCGTTAAATTGTCATATGGAAGTGACTGAAACATGGGAACACTATTAGGGTTCATTTGTGTTCCTTGGCCGCTATTAACTTAACCTGGAAATGCCATATTTGGCTGCTGATTTGTAATTCCAGCCATACCAAAATTTGCTTGTGGCATCCCAAATTGGCCCTGAGTGCTCTGAAACCCTGGTAGCATACCCGTGACACCATACATGGGGTTAAGCATCATCGTTTGAGCACCCCCAAACACTGTTCCTGGCGTGTAAAACTGATTTCCAGGTGCATGACCAGCCATGCTCTGGAATACCGATCCACCTCCAAAATAGCCAGGGTGTACTGAAGGTGGTGGGAAGACTTGTTGCATAGCCTGTAGGTTGCTTCCCTGCCCATTAGAACCAGCTATAGGCTGCTGAAAGGTGGCGGGCTGAACTGATACAGCTTGAAATACTGGCATCTCAGCCACCTGTTCTTGCACCTTAGGCATAGGTTGTGGAGACTGCATGTTCTCCGTCAAGTGTACAGGTGTTTCCATTGACTGTGCAGTATGAATCACCTGTGCTCGAGCCTTAACAGGCTTTTGAATATGATCCAGTGACCCAACTTGCTGAGACGGAACAGGATGTTGCAGAAAGGCTAAAAACCTCGGATTCTGCATTACTTGTGTGAACATAGCCACAGCAGTAGCCAACTGGGTCCTGAATATATCGTCATCAGTCTGTGGTGGTCTTGAGGACTCACCCACTTCATGTGTCTGTTGACCCTGTGAAGAGGAAACCTCTTCAGTCACATCATCTGGTCTATCAGCCATAATTGCAATTCCCTGTGTCTGGTCTATGATCCCCTGTGTCTTCAAGCCCAAAACTGACCAAGGCTCACTTCTATGGGAAAAAGTGATCAAATCCCGTCGATGGAACCATGAAACCGGCCTGTTCAATCCGAAAAGGGCGGTAGACTTTACTTTAAACCTTGATTTAGCTTTCACCCATTATTAGTCGTCTATTTTACCTGTACTTTCAAGACACAACAAAGGGGAGAGGGATACAGGCTTCTAGATTGCACCTGTATGAGTAGACGGACACCAGATTGGCCCCTAACTTAGGCGCCCCTTTCGGTATTTCTTTATTGTTCAAAAGAGGGAATAAACGCTGTGGTTCCTACAAGCTGCCCGGCACAAACTCGGCTGAATTTCCACTGTTCCAGCCCGATTTCGGCAGCATAACTGTACTAGAACCCTTCACAGTCAGTATTCCCACGCATTGACTGACTTTCCCGACGCATACGGGCACTTTGCAAAACCTGTCGAGAATCTGCAGCACGCTGAATTCTCTGTTTTCAGCCCTGAAAATGCGCCAGATCACATGTTCAGTGGTCCCCTTGCGTCCTCGAACCTCCTAGGGGTATTAGGGTCCGTTTAGGGCCAAAACCCTAAACCTGCAAAAATACACAGCAGGCTGTAATTCACTGTTTCGGGCTCCGTTTCGCGTGCCGGTCGCATCCGTAGCAAGTCCTCGAGCTCCCGCACCTGTAGGGCTACTTGCCCTTTGAATGGGACGAGATTTTTGGTGTGAAACCTCTCCGAATTCACCTGTACCTGCGGGGGGATTAGCCGCTAGCTAATCCAGTACTTGTGCAAGAGGCTCTTGCCTCGGCAATCCCACATGAACCCACACAACTGTACATTGGTCAAATGAAGAGCCAACTAGAGGGGCATAACATACTGCCAAAGGGGAGAGAGAGGGCAGTGCGTAGCGTGCAGGGCATCACTCCTGGCACCGCATTGTGCATAAGAGGGAAAGCAAGCACTCCATAGCTCTTAACCTGTGACAGAAACTTGCAAAATGAGCCTCCCAACTATAAATCACGTTTTTGCCTTCTCTATAAGTAGTAAACTGGCCTCAGAGTGCCAAGTATCACTCATTTGTGCATTTTCCCGCTTTAGACCCTCGGGTCTAAAAATATCTCACCTACAGCCTCTGTTGACTTGGCCACAGAGTAACAAAATGATCCCCATGTCAAACTGCACGTAATGATGCGAAGACATTTTCAGGTCCCAAAATAGCAGTTCCCTAAATTTTAGGAGATGCTGCCATTGTATCTTTCTAGGTCATCCGACCCTCTTTGTACACTGCGGCCACATCCAGAACTGAAATGTAGCCTCTGTAGCAAAGGATTCCACTTTGGCTAGTCAATGACCCCACTTGGCTAACCATAGTCCTTGTCCAACCTTAGTGCTCTCTTGCCCTCAGGCCTGGACTCCCTGTGGACAGTTCCACACTAGCTATGCAATGCAGGGCAGTTAGATTTCCCGAGGGGTGTTTCCAAAAAGTGAAAGTAAATAGGTAATAAGAAAGAAATCAACAAAAAGGATAGATAGTAGTCACACGCTGGTGACACCGCATGCGGTCGGAGCTGCCCTGTAGTCCCTCAAGCTGTCCTCTGAGAGTATGGATCAGCTCTAGCCAAAACTCACGAACAGTCTCTGCTGGCGGCACAGAGCGGGCCTCAAAAATGCGGAAACAGTGGGCCCGCCAAATGAACCAAAGTGTCAGGCCACTGATGAGCTCCCAACACTCCTCTCTCTCACTGCACCACTCCTGTGGAGTAAGCTTTGTAGCAGGTTGGAGTGTAGGACGCCCCCCCTGTATCACTATCATCCTGTTGGTGGAAGATAGCTCAAACTGAAGTGCCGGGCCCGTGAGAGTGGACCAAGCCGCTGCCCCCCTAAGTGTACTGTCTAGCCGTGGAGAGAGTAGGCATCAGCCGAAGAACTCGTAGCCACACCTGCTGGGCCGAGGGACAGTCCCAAAGACAATGACGCTGACTCTCCACCAACTGGTCACAGGCTGCACATGCGGCCGAGACACCACTATGCACAAGCCAGCTCCCTACTGCTGTAGCTCTGTGTGCAACTAGCCACTGAAACAAAGTGACGCGCCTCGGCTGTCTGGAGTCCCACAACCTCTGCCAAAAGGTTGCCAAGAACTCGACTGTGAGGCCCTCCTCCTGCCAATGACGTGCTGCAGCGGGGCGGGCCTCTCTCTATACTGCAAGTATATGACGTCCAAGCCGAACAGTGTACTGAAAGAAGGGGACTCTTGGGTGGTCTGCAGAAGAGAAGGGGTCCCTCCATAGCCACTCACCAGGATCCCACTGTACCCGTGCCAGTGGACAACGCTCCCAAGCCCATAGCCTCCAGTGTCCAGTCTCAAGAGCTGCTGGGTCAGGGTCTATGACGCAAGTCCTCCCACAAATGCCCACAACTCGGATCCTCTGAAAACAACACTCTGCTACCTGCGGGGCCTCTACTGCAACTCGTTGTAATCGTCCCCCACCCTGAAGTTCGAAGAACAGGGCTGGGACAGTCTCTGAGTAGGCCCTGACTGAAATGAGAACCTCCAGTCGTGTGAAGGCTCCCATCCACCGGGGTGCTACTGGCTTGAGAGGCGTGAGCCACTCAGTTGGAAGTGACTCTGAGATGTCCTGACACATGCTCTGCACCCCTCTCATGCCCTGCAGCTGGAAACCCTGCACCTCCTCTGACAGACATGTGAACTCTAGCTAGTCACCTAGAGAGCGCGCTGGACCTGCTGCCATGGGACCCCAGGAAACATGAGGCCGACTACCAACCAAGTGGCCTCTCTGAGTGCTAACCATGGGGTTCCAGACAAGGGGCTGCCGTAGGCGCTCCTCCATGCACATCGGCTGTCGTTGCTCCAAGCCACGCCGTAAGAGCTCCCAAGAACGAAGCAAACTCACAGCGAAGCGATCCTCCAGCCTCCTGCTCAAACCAACTCGGCGCATCTCTGTAAAGATCCATCTGGTCGAAGGTTGCCAAGGGCCTCTTGACCGAGGCACCTTGGCACGAAGCCTCTGCAACAAGAACTCCTTCCAGGGCTTCTCACCTGGAAGAAGTCCTCTGACTATGAACTTCCCTAGAAGGGCTCTGCTCTGCTGTGCTGGATCAATGATCCTAAGCCCTCCTTGAGAACAAGGAAGCGTGATGACCGACCAAGCCACCTTGGCTCGGGCCATCTGAGTGTCACGTCCTGACCAAAGGAAGTTCCTGATCAGCCTCTCTACCTGGCTGATACAATAACTTGAGAAGATCCAGCAGGAAGTGATGTACCACATAGTCGCCAACAGCACCTGGTTGGCAACTACTACTCTACTAGCTAGCGAAAGTCGTGCTGAGCTCCAATGTAACAGCTTTCTCCTGATGGACAAGAGAAGAGGAGCAATCTGCTGCTCGGGAGACAAGTCCAAACCAACCTGACAACCCAAGTACCGAACTGCAGTCCTTGGGGGAATCCATCTGAAACCCTCTTCTGGCATCCAATCTGGCACAGGAGCACTACCAACCGAGAAAGCCACTGTCTTTCTCCAGTTGATGAGTGCGCCCGATGCACAACAGAAGGTCTGCAGAGCCTGCTCACATCTGTGAAGATTGGTCTCCTGGCCATCTAAGTACAAGGCTGAGTCATCGGCAAACTCAGCGTCCAGTAGCTCCTCTCCCTGAATAGGGAGTGCTAAGCCCAGAAGACCAACCTGCTGTGACACCAAAATCTGCTCATCGCCTCCGCATAGAACAGAAAGAGAAAGGAGGCAAGAGGACAACCGTGTCTGACCGAGCGTGTGAGCATGAAGCGCTCACCTCTCCCTCCTGCCAAAAGCATCTAACTGTGAGCTTGTCTGTACAAAGCTGACACCCCTCTGATCCAAGCATCTAGAAGCCCATCCTGCGGAGAGTGCCCTCTAGAAAGTCCCAGTCAACTCGGTCGTATGCCTTCTCAAAATCGAGAAGAAGAATCACAAGGTCCTCACCACGGAGCCGTGCCAGGGCAGAAGCCTCCCAGAAAGTAAAGATGTTGTCAAGGATACTGCGTTCCTTGACAAAACCTGTCTGAGTCCCATGTATAAGGCTCTCTAAAAGTGGCTAAATCCTCAAACTCAGAGCCTTGGCAAGAATTTTGTAGGCTGAGTTGAGGATGGTGATGGGGCGCCACTGTCGAATCTCATCCAAGGAGCCACCCTCCTTGGGAATGAGGTAGATTAGGCCCTCACTCATGCTGTCAGGCATCACTCCTGTGTGCAAAATGTACTGGAAAGCACTACAAAGATCTGGGCCAAGCAGGTCCCAGTACTCCAAGAAAAAGCTGGGAGTCAACCCATCCTCACCTGGACAGCTACCACGAGGGAGGGCCCTAAGAGCCGTGTGTAGCTCCTCAAGCTGAAGTGGCATCTCTAGCCTCTGGCGTATCTCCTCTGTCACAAGACATGGCATTTGTGCCCAAACCTGCTCTCTGCATGTATCCTGCCGCTCTGACTGAGGCTCAGCCGACAGTAACTCACGGTAAAAGTCAGTAGCAACTGCACGTATATCCTCCAAATCACAAGCAACTGACCCATCGGGCCTCCTCAACTGAATGACCTTGGCATGCGAGTGTCGAGGTCCCACTGTCTCAAAAAAAGCACAAGTCACTCTGTCACCCACCTGAGTCCACTGAGATGCCTGTCGGTGAAAGGCAAACTCATGACACCTCTCCTCTATGCTAGCAAGCTCCTGTCGAGCCTGCTGTAACTGCTCCTCCACCCATGGATTGTTTGGATGCTGCTCCTGCATCCTCTGTAGTGAAGCAATGCCTCGTCTGAGACGCTGCTCCGTCTCTCTCGCTGCAGCCCGGCGAGCCAGAGACTTCTGAAGAAAAAAGTGGCTAAGCTGAGCTGCGGCGAGGAACAAAACATGGACCCTGAAGCAGGCTGCCTCATGGTCTGCTGCGGAATCGCCGAGAAAATGAGTGAACCCGTAGTCGAAGAAGTCCCAGCGGCATTGGATGTCAATGCTCGTCAGCCCACGAGGGATAACTGCAAGGGAGGATGTCTGAATCTGCAGAGGGGGCCGCAAGAAGGGCTGACCCTCTCTCGCTAGGCGACTCGTGGCAAAGGCGCTGCCAAGAGATCTCCTAGCCGTCGGAGAGGGACCAGTCTCCTGAGCCGACTGAGAAACTGGAGCAGGAGGGGGGGGAGAAGGAGCTGGGGAGAGTGGAGGAGAAGAGGGGCGGGATGGGGCGATAGAGGTAGAGGGGCGAGGTGGAGAGGTGACGGGAGCAGAAGGCGGGGAGGATGAGGAAGAGGGGGGGAACTCTGGGGGGGGAGCCGCTGTCGAGGGAGAAGCGGAGGTGGGGGCTGGCGCAGGGATCTCCTCCTGCTCAAGAGGACCAAAACGATTCCCCGTGGGAACCCAATGCTGCTGAGTAGGCACCTGAGGGCCACTCTGAGTGCCAGGCTGACGCTGTGGCCCCTGGCATCGGCGGCCACGGGCTTGCTGCCACCCCTCCTCCGCTGGAGCCCAGGCTCGGAGGGTGGCTCTGCATCTGTACGCTGTGCCGCTGGCTGTGGCTACGGGCCAGCCTTGGCAGGCTGGGGCTGAGACTGTGGTGCAGGTCGCGGCCTCCTCCGTGGACAAGCCTTCGCTAGATGGCCCATCTGTCGGCAAATGAAGCATTGGTTCGGGAGGCCCGTGTACTCCACACTCTGTCGAAACCAACCCCCACTCACCCGAGGTAAAAGGATAACCTTCGGGAGCGTGTGGGTATCTCTGACCAAAACTTGAACTGAGGGAATGCCAGCCGTCTTGGCAGCTACTGATGTTGCCGTACGAGGTGTATCCAGGACAGTCCCAATGGCGGAACCGATCCTGGAAAGAAGTGGTAGGTACTCCCTCCGTAAACCCGGAAAGCAGACTGAGATGGGGATGTCTGCCTCCTCTACTAGAACATCCGAAGCTGGGTCAAAACCATGTCGTCACTGTCGAAAGTGGGCACGTGATGCTCGGATGGCCAGTGGACTCATAGCTATGACCTTGGACGCCATCTCGGAGGACTCAAACTCGATCTGATAGTAACACCGTCCAAGAATCTGGACATCCAAGATCTTTCCCACCTCTGCGAGAAGGCGGGCCTGGAGAAGGTCTCGCAACTCTCTTCTGCTAGGTCGGGTGCTGAGAATCTTGCAGATGACCGAGGTCGCCTGCAATCGCTCTACCTCTACGACAAGGCTCGCTTGCTCTGTAGGCGAGAGAGCAAGTCGAATGGTGGGCTCAGCGGGGTCGGGCGAGGGGGCTTCTGGCGAGTCCCTCTGTGGCGAAGCTAGAGCCTCCATCTGTGTCTGCTGCTGTGGCGTAAGAAGGGGACGACGAGAGTGAAACCGGCCTGTTCAATCCAAAAAGGGCGGTAGACTTTACTTTAAACCTTGATTTAGCTTTCACCCATTATTAGTCGTCTATTTTACCTGTACTTTCAAGACACAACAAAGGGGAGAGGGATACAGGCTGCTAGATTGCACCTGTATGAGTGGACAGACACCAGATTGGCCCCTAACTTAGGCGCCCCTTTCGGTATTTCTTTATTGTTCAAAAGAGGGAATAAACGCTGTGGTTCCTACAAGCTGCCCCGCACAAACTCGGCTGAATTTCCACTGTTCCAGCCCGATTTCGGCAGCATAACTGTACTAGAACCCTTCACGGTCAGTATTCCCACGCATTGACTGACTTTCCCGACGCATACGGGCACTTTGCAAAACCTGGCGAGAATCTGCAGCACGCTGAATTCTCTGTTTTCAGCCCTGAAAATGCTCCAGATTGCCTGTACAGCGGTCCCCTTGCGTCCCCGAACCTCCTGGGGGTATTAGGGTCCGTTTAGGGCCAAAACCCTAAACCTGCAAAAATACACAGCAGGCTGTAATTCACTGTTTCGGGCTCCGTTTCGCGTGCCGGTCGCATCCCTAGCAAGTCCTCGAGCTCCCGCACCTGTAGGGCTACTTGCCCTTTGAATCGGACGAGATTTCTGGCGTGAAACCTCTCCGAATTCACCTGTACCTGCGGGGGGATTAGCCGCTAGCTAATCCAGTACCTGTGCAAGAGGCTCTTGCCTCGGCAATCGCGCATGAACCCACACAACTGTACATTGGTCAAATGAAAAGCCCACTAGAGGGGCATAACATACTGCCAAAGGGGAGAGAGAGGGCAGTGCGTAGCGTGCAGGGCATCACTCCTGGCACCGCACTGTGCATAAGAGGGAAAGCAAGCACTCCATAGCTCTTAACCTGTGACAGACACTTGCAAAATGAGCCTCCCAGCTATAAATCACGTTTTTGCCTTCTCTATAAGTAGTAAACTGGCCTCAGAGTGCCAAGTGTCACTCATTTGTGCATTTTCCCGCTTTAGACCCTCGGGTCTAAAAATATCTCACCTGCAGCCTCTGTTGACTTGGCCACAGAGTAACAAAATGATCCCCATGTCAAACTGCACGTAATGACGCGAAGACATTTTCAGGTCCCAAAATAGCAGTTCCCTAAATTTTAGGAGATGCTGCCATTATATCTTTCTAGGTCATCCGACCCTCTTTGTACACTGTGGCCACATCCAAAACTGAAATGTAGCCTCTGTAGCAAAGGATTCCACTTTGGCTAGTCAATGACCCCACTTGGCTAACCATAGTCCTTGTCCAACCTTAGTGCTCTCTTGCCCTCAGGCCTGGACTCCCTCTGGACAGTTCCACACTAGCTATGCAATGCAGGGCAGTTAGATTTCCCGAGGGGTGTTTCCAAAAAGTGAAAGTAAATAGATAATAAGAAAGAAATCAACAAAAAGGATAGATAGTAGTCACACGCTGGTGACATACCCCCCTCCTGAAATCTCAAACGTCCTCGTTTGCATCTATGTCGTACATGCTTACTGTCAACACTGATGTATTCAACACCTGTCGACACATATACGACACATACATGCTCATTGTCAACCCTGGTGTATTCAACACCTCGTCGACTCATGTATTGCCTGCGTGTGAACCCTGTCCCAATGACATAGTGGTAGCTTCACACTCTGCCATTGCTTTGAGTCACTAACTTTCCAATGACAAAATGGTAGCTGCACATTTTGCCACTGTCTTATAGTACACGTTGGATCCCGTAACACTTTCGAGCATACCCAAACCGACAGTTTAAGAATGCAGTTACACATGTACTCTTTAATAGAAGCAATCACTGTATCCTTGACAGACTGACAAGAAATACTCACTTCTATAGCACTAACCAAACTTTTGGACATTCCATAAGAGCAATTGCCAAACTGACAATCTGTACAGCTCTAACATTCATGTAACAGGTATTTGATTTGAGCTCACTTTAAATACCATGTACATCATTTGTTTCAAAAGCCATTGTCACACTGACAATCCATGTAGCTTTGAAACTCAAGGGGTCAAGGTAGGTTGCAAATCGAAGGCTTCCAGGTAAAGTGATAACACAGTTGGTGACTCTGCAAGTTCACCTTCTTCCATCCACTTAGCATCCATTGGTGGATAGTTTCTGAACTTTACCAAGTAACGCCTAGCAACCTTGCCTTTCACTTTCCTTTCTTTGTGTGCCAAAATCTGTTCAGGGACCAAGATCTCGTCAAGTTCCTCGACTTCCGGCTGATCTTCAGCTGGAATAGCTTCTGGCACATCACCCACATAGGGTCTGAGAAGACTCACATGAAACGCATTGTGAATCTTCCAACTGTCAGGCAATTTCAGCCTATATGCAACATCACTGATTATGTCGCACACTTGAAAAGGCCCATAGTAACGCATGCTGAGCTTTGGAAACAGTCTTTCCTTGCCCTTCATCTTCTTTAACCTTGCCTTTTCAAAGCGTAAAAGCACCCAATCACCAAGTGAATATACCACTTCACGACGGTGACGATCAGCTGCTTTCTTTTGCTTTGCCTGAGTCCTTTCTAAGGCCACTTTGACCTTCTTGTACATTTCATCCATGTCTTGAACATACTTATCTGCTTCAAATATCTTGTCCTTTGTATGCAGTATGGGAGGAACTTTCTTGCCACCTTCAACTATCTCAAAGGGTGCCTTGCCAGTTGATGAATGCACTGTATTATTGTATGCATACTCCACCAATGGCAAATACTGCTCCCACCTTCCTTTATGCTCTGACACATAGCACTTCAGCAGATCTAGGACAGTAGAATTTGCCTCTTCTGACTGCCCATCTGTTTGAGGATGAAATGACGAAGAGAATTTGAGCGTGGTGCCCATATTCTCAAACAAGCCTTTCCAGAACAAACTAGTCATGCGTGGATCACGGTCGCTAATAATCGACTGTGGCATGCCATGATACTTGAAAATATTGCTCATAAACAAGCGTGCCATCTGATCTGGCTTTATCTTCTTCCTGACAGGAATAAAATGAGCCTGTTTGCTGAATCTGCAAATAATGGTCCAAATACCATCATTTCCTGTCTGCGTTCTTGGAAGATCAAAGATAAAATCCATAGCAATACTTTCCCATGGTTTATCTGGAATAGGTAGTGGTTGCAATAACCCTGGTGCCTTTTGCCTGTCAAACTTGACCTTTTGGCATATTAGGCATTCTCGCACAAAGGCATCCACATCCCTTCTCAATGTAGGCCAATAGAAGAATGTCTCTACCGCTTTAACTGTAGCATCGATACCACGATGCCCTGCATACGGTGGGACATGACTCTCTTCCATAACTTTGCGTCGCAATGGCTTTGTGACACACAATCTGCCATGCATCATCATGAACCCATCTTTAAGAAGATAGTGTTCATGATGTTGTCCATCCATTAGTTGCTCGAAGACCCTTGCAAAATCTTCATCATTTGCATACTGTTCTCTCATATCATCAAGTTCATGATGATAAGGAATCGACACAGCTGAAATTTGTGGCTTTCTTGACAAGGCATCAGCCACAACGTTCTTCTTGCCTTCCACATGCACAATCTGAAAATGGAACATGGACAAGATATTTGCCCATCGCATATGCTTCTCAGATAACTTTGTCTGTGTCAAGAAGTATCGCAAGGTCTGATGGTCCGTTTGGACAACAAAGTCTGCACCTAGCAGGTAGTGTTTCCAACTTAAGAGCGCATGAATCACAGCCAGTAACTCTTTCTCATAGACCTGCATGGTCATCTCTGGCCCTTGCAAAATTCTGCTCTCATAGGCTACTACCCTGCCATCTTGCATTAGCACAGCACCAATGCTACTACCGCAGGCATCACACTGGACAACAAATGACTTCCTAAGATCTGGCAACACAATGACTGGATCTGAAGTCATCTTTTCCTTTAAGAGATTAAAAGCTGAAATCTCTTTCTGTGTCCATCTAAAGGTGACTGCCTTCTTTTGAAGAGCATGTAAAGGTGAAGCAATCTCAGCGAAATTTCGGATAAACCTTCTGTAATAGGAGCATAGTCCCAAAAAGCTTCGGACATCATGCACCGTCTTCAAATTTGGCCATGACTTGATCGCTTCGACTTTTGCAGGATCCATTCTGACACCGTCCTTTGAGACAATGTGTCCCAGAAAGTGAATCTCTTCCAGAAAAAACTCACTTTTCTTTGCATTGATGAGCAACCTATGACTGCGTAGCTCTTTGAACACAATGGCCAAGTGATGCCTATGCTCCTCTTCATTCTTTGAGTAGACTATCATGTCATCAAAGAACGTACCAACAAACTGCTGGTGTGGACGGAAAATTCTGTCCATCATCCTATTAAACGTAGCAGGAGCATTTGTGAGACCAAAGGGCATCACTAAAAATTCGTAAAGGCCAAACGTTGTTCTAAAAGCAGTCTTGTGCACATCCTCTGATCTAATGCGGATCTGATGATACCCACTCTTTAGATCTATCCTGCTAAACATAGCTGCTCCTTCTAATTTGTCCATAATATCATCAATTCTAGGTATAGGGAACCTATTCTTGATGGTATTCTTGTTCAGTGCACGGTAGTCGATGCACATACGCCATGAGCCATCTTTTTTCTGCACCAACAATACTGGAGAACAGAATGGAGATGAACTGGGCTGAATCAGCCCTTTTTCTAACAGCTCCTGTACTTGGCCCATTATCTCTTTCTGCTGAGCCGCACTAACCCTGTACGGAGGCTTATTTGGTGGGCTACAGCCTGGCACCAAATCTATCGCATGGTCCTCGGGTCTCTCTGGCGGTAATTGAGACGGTAATGAATCGGAAAAACAGTCACTATACTGTTGTAAAAACATTGACCTTTCTTTATCTAGCACAGATAAATTTGATTCATCACAATCTGACACTTCACGTGCAAAAACCAAGTACGCAGAAAGATGCTTTTTCATTACAGAAGTAATAGCAGAAGCTGATACAGTAGGAATAGACTCCCCTTTAAGCTTTACATCCAGAATATGAGTCTTTCCCCTGCTCTGTACAGTGATCTTTTTGTTGTAGGCATCCATGATTCCCTGTACACGAAACAACCAAGGAATACCTAACAACACATCACATCCGTCCAGTGGCATGATGTAAAATTCTTCAGCATCTACATAGGACTGGATATGTAGACGCAACTTTCCAATGATGGGTGTCACAGCCTCTGTATGGCCAGGACATGCCAAACCTGCCTCTGCTGTATACCCCATCTCTTCAGGTCTGATTCCCAACTTTGAAGCCAATTCTGGGGAAATAAAGTTGGCTTTGGCACCTGGATCAAAGAAGATAAGCACTGTTTGATCCCTAACCTTTCCCCATGCTCTGCAAAGCTCACTTGCATCTGAATTTGGCTTGTCGCCCACCATATCTGGCACTAGACCAGCCATGGGCTTCTTTCCTTTCTTGTCTTCCTTGTCTTCAGAATCAGCTGGCCTTTTCTTTGTAGGACAGTTGTAAGCAATGTGGCCAGGCTGCTCACATATAAAGCATTTGTTCTCTGTCCTCAGGACCTTCTTTTGCTCTTCTGACTTGCGAGGAAAACGTCTTTTCCATTTCTTTGCTGGTCCTTTTTCTGATTCAGCCGTAGCTTTGTCTTTCCCTGCGTTGGCTGACTCCTGAGTCCCTTTAGGAGCCTCATTGGGAACGTGCTTCTTGGCTGAATTTTTCTTGCCTGATCCTGCCTTGACGCCAGTGTTAAATTCACAATCTTCTCCCTTGAGCAAACCATTGCCAGTGTTTGCTACCTCGATGAGCTGCGTCAAAGTAGTGACTTTTGTCTTCGTGCAGTATTTTCTCAATCCTTTGGGTAGGCCACAACAGTATTTTTCAATCTGTTCTGTCAATGGCACAAACCTATAGGAAGTTACTGGAAGTAGAGCTTTCCAAAACTTCCGATTGTAATCATCCAGATTTCTGCAAGTGGCAGCATTAAGCTGGTGCCATTCTGTCATGACATCTGCTTCGAAATCATCAGATAACCATGCTGCTGCAAAAATCTGCTTGAAGTAAATCCATGTGGACGGAGCTTGCCCTTGAAGCAATAAAGTTGTCCACCATTGTCCCGCATTCCCTGTCAAGAAAGTGGCTGCCTTGCGGACCTTTGAAGCCTCTGTAAAGTTTCCCCCTGCATAGGCCTTGTCAAACTGCTGGAGGAATGAAAGAGCCTTCTTCCTGTCATCAAACCCTGTAAAGGTCGTGAATGACACTCCTTTGCCACCTTCTTTGTACGGAGTTGGCCTCTCCAGCGGCGTTAAATTGTCATATGGAAGTGACTGAAACATGGGAACACTATTAGGGTTCATCTGTGTTCCTTGGCCGCTATTAACATGACCTGGAAATGCCATATTTGGCTGCTGATTTGTAATTCCAGCCATACCAAAATTTGCTTGTGGCATCCCAAATTGTCCCTGAGTGCTTTGAAACCCTGGTTGCATACCCATGACACTGTACATGGGGTTAGGCATCATCGTTTGAGCACCCGCAAACACTGTTCCTGGCGTATAAAACTGATTTCCAGGTGCATGACCAGCCATGCTCTGAAATACCGATCCACCTCCAAAATAGCCAGGGTGTACTGAAGGTGGTGGGAAGACCTGTTGCATAGCCTGTAGGTTGCTTCCCTGCCCATTAGAACCAGCTATAGGCTGTTGAAAGGTGGCGGGCTGAACTGGTACAGCTTGAAAAACTGGCATCTCAGCCACCTGTTCTTGCACCTTAGGGATAGGTTGTGGAGACTGCATGTTCTCCGTCAAGTGTACAGGTGTTTCCATTGACTGTGCGGTATGAATCACCTGTGCTCGAGCCTTAACAGGCTTTTGAATATGATCCAGTGACCCAACTTGCTGAGACGGAACAGGAGGTTGCAGAAAGGCTAAAAACCTCGGATTCTGCATTACTTGTGTGAACATAGCCACAGCAGTAACCAACTGGGTCCTGAATATATCATCATCAGTCTGTGGTGGTCTTGAGGACTCACCCACTTCATGTGTCTGTTGACCCTGTGAAGAGGAAACCTCTTCAGTCACATCATCTGGTCTGTCAGCCATAATTACAATTCCCTGTGTCTGGTCTATGATCCCCTGTGTCTTCAAGCCCAAAACTGACCAAGGCTCACTTCTATGGGAAAAAGTGATTTAATCCCGTCGATGGAACCATGAAACCGGCCTGTTCAATCCAAAAAGGGCGGTAGACTTTACTTTAAACCTTGATTTAGCTTTCACCCATTATTAGTCGTCTATTTTACCTGTACTTTCAAGACACAACAAAGGGGAGAGGGATACAGGCTGCTAGATTGCACCTGTATGAGTGGACAGACACCAGATTGGCCCCTAACTTAGGCGCCCCTTTCGGTATTTCTTTATTGTTCAAAAGAGGGAATAAACGCTGTGGTTCCTACAAGCTGCCCCGCACAAACTCGGCTGAATTTCCACTGTTCCAGCCCGATTTCGGCAGCATAACTGTACTAGAACCCTTCACGGTCAGTATTCCCACGCATTGACTGACTTTCCCGACGCATACGGGCACTTTGCAAAACCTGGCGAGAATCTGCAGCACGCTGAATTCTCTGTTTTCAGCCCTGAAAATGCTCCAGATTGCCTGTACAGCGGTCCCCTTGCGTCCCCGAACCTCCTGGGGGTATTAGGGTCCGTTTAGGGCCAAAACCCTAAACCTGCAAAAATACACAGCAGGCTGTAATTCACTGTTTCGGGCTCCGTTTCGCGTGCCGGTCGCATCCCTAGCAAGTCCTCGAGCTCCCGCACCTGTAGGGCTACTTGCCCTTTGAATCGGACGAGATTTCTGGCGTGAAACCTCTCCGAATTCACCTGTACCTGCGGGGGGATTAGCCGCTAGCTAATCCAGTACCTGTGCAAGAGGCTCTTGCCTCGGCAATCGCGCATGAACCCACACAACTGTACATTGGTCAAATGAAAAGCCCACTAGAGGGGCATAACATACTGCCAAAGGGGAGAGAGAGGGCAGTGCGTAGCGTGCAGGGCATCACTCCTGGCACCGCACTGTGCATAAGAGGGAAAGCAAGCACTCCATAGCTCTTAACCTGTGACAGACACTTGCAAAATGAGCCTCCCAGCTATAAATCACGTTTTTGCCTTCTCTATAAGTAGTAAACTGGCCTCAGAGTGCCAAGTGTCACTCATTTGTGCATTTTCCCGCTTTAGACCCTCGGGTCTAAAAATATCTCACCTGCAGCCTCTGTTGACTTGGCCACAGAGTAACAAAATGATCCCCATGTCAAACTGCACGTAATGACGCGAAGACATTTTCAGGTCCCAAAATAGCAGTTCCCTAAATTTTAGGAGATGCTGCCATTATATCTTTCTAGGTCATCCGACCCTCTTTGTACACTGTGGCCACATCCAAAACTGAAATGTAGCCTCTGTAGCAAAGGATTCCACTTTGGCTAGTCAATGACCCCACTTGGCTAACCATAGTCCTTGTCCAACCTTAGTGCTCTCTTGCCCTCAGGCCTGGACTCCCTCTGGACAGTTCCACACTAGCTATGCAATGCAGGGCAGTTAGATTTCCCGAGGGGTGTTTCCAAAAAGTGAAAGTAAATAGATAATAAGAAAGAAATCAACAAAAAGGATAGATAGTAGTCACACGCTGGTGACATGAGAGGGTGCTGCAATTGGGCGCGCCAAACACTGCTCCAAGGAGTTGAAACAAATGCCGAAAGTGCCGAACTGCAGGGAGTTGCCGAGGAGAAGGAACCAAATGGGCGGGCGAACGGGCCGAGGCGGGGGGGGGATATAGCGGACTGGGGCAAGCGGGCAGGCAGCGAAACAAGCACAGGGGATAGGGCAGTGGGCGGCGGTTGCTGGGGCTGAGGGCGGGCGGACGGGCTGGGACAGGGGCAGCGCGAGGGGGGGCAGCGGGGGCTGAGGGCAGGCGGGAGGCAGCCAACGGGAGGGCAAGGCAGCGCTGTGGGGGGGGGGGGGGGGGGGGGGGGGTGCGATGGCCCAGCGAGGATTTCACAGCAGCAGCGAGCGTGCTTCACGTATACTCTTCCTGCTCCAGTTTACATCATATTTTTGGCAAGCACTCTTTGAAAATTTTGTTATTATTTGCATTTCATCCACAATTCGATGGTCAAACTGAGATTTACAATCAGCTAGCCTTCGATGTCTTAAAGTCATATGTGCTTGATCAACAGTCTCATTGGGAGCATTATCTCCCATTAGTACAAGCAATTTTGAATGACTCCTATTGCAATGCCATTGGTAGAATTTCGATGAGGCAACATTTGGCCGCCCATTCCAGTCGTTGTTGACTAGATCGGTCAGTCAGTTGCGTGATGCCAATGTTGAGAGCTGGTCCTTGGACGAGATTATTGAGATTGTAATCGGCTAAGCAAGGCTCATGAATCTTACTCATGTCAGGCTAACAAGCATTGTCAGGATGTTACTATCAAGGAAGGGGATTGAGTGTATCTTAGAATCATGAAGCACCGTCTTAAGCAATTAGGAAAGAAGTGTTCAAAGTTGTCTTTTAGAATGTACGGTCTATTTCCAGTCATTGAAAAGATAAATGATGTGTCTATGAAATGAGATTGCCTAACTCATGGTCAATGCACAACATTTTTCATTTTCTTGGTTAAAGTTGTTTGAGGGAGATCCCCCATAGAAGATTTCTGACGAGGACGAATCTCAGATCATAGACGAAGTTGTAGTCATGGAGCCGGAGCAGATTTTGTTGCATTGTTTTCACCATGCCTCAAAGAAATAAGCACGTTGGATTACCTAGAGTTGTTGGCAGACTACAAGGAAGCCATGCAACTTAGTACCAGTACCTCACCATAAAAAGGGGGGGATGTTACATGCACATCTAACCCTATGTGGATGTGGACACCTATTTGTAGGGTTTAGGATAGCCTAGGAGGTGTCCTAGTACCCTTGTGAGCTTGTACACAGGACATGCAAGTCTAGGCACTTTAGAATAGCGGCATACCCTTGATTATACATGAGCACAACCAATGTTTGCTAGGTGTAGACACTAGAGTCCCAAGCCTAGGTAATAACTGCATACGAAGCACCTCTTATTAGAAGTTCATCAACTTATTGATAAGTGACATACTAGCATCATTTAACGAAGTCGTGGGGGCTCAATCCAACACTGCTTGACCCAAACTTTATAAGCTATATAGGAGACCGTAGGGGTTTCCTCTCGGGACATAGAAGCAGTACCTACAGTACAAGCACCAGCAGTACGACCATTCCTTGGGTTTTTGCATCTTCAGTTCAGCCCTTCAGCGTTTTTACGCCAGCATTGCTAACGCTCGCTGATTTTCCCCGCAATAGCAGATCAGCCCAACGTTTTCAGTTTTCAGTCATCTGTCACATTGATTGCGGATTTCAGCCATAGCCTCATCGTCGGTTTGCAGATCCAAGCGAGATCAGCTTTTCAGTTTTCAGCCCTTAACCTTGCAGATTGAAGCATCTACCACAAGATCCCATCAACATCTCAACATCTAGATCCCATTGTATCAACATTTGTGCAATTTAAAGGAAATACCTCTCTAGCGATAGAGAGGGAGGCCCTTGGAGGGGGGTTTGGGACCCCATCTGGTGTTAGTCTTCTTCTCTCTCTATCACTCACAGAACCATCACTCAGAATATCATTCTCTTCTCTCTCTAGTCTATTGCACATCTCTCATGAAGTAAAAGGAACCGTCTCATGAAGTAAAAGGAACCTTGAGTATGCACTCAGCACACATCCACCATCAATCACATCTGTTGCACATAACAAAAACACTTTTCAAATTCTAGAGAGAGAAAATAATCTTTGTTGCAGGCTTTATAGAGAGGATATGCGAGGAAACAAAATGTTTGTGAAAGAAAACAATAAGATAAACTTAGATTTTAGCATGGGACACCTCTCTAAAAAGAGAATCTGTGACCGTTCGTTCAGACTGATGCAGCCAATAGCGTCTTTCACTTGGACGCAAAAACCCTTACCTTAAATTTCCCATCATAGGTAGTGGGCAAAGATCTCTCAATAATATGATGGGATTTTGGGTTGGTAGTGGGCATTGATAAAAATTTACATGGTTCCTTAGTATATTTAGCACATATATCTTGCGAAACCATGCCTCACATTGTTCCAATGACAGAACATCTTATGGTTTGGCCTGAATTTCTGGGTGCATTTAGCATTCATCTCACAAGTTTTCAAAAGAAAGCAAGTTGAATACAACAAAGAATTTATGACACATTTGAAGCTTTAGCAATATTATAAGTTCCTTTCAAATTAAAAGGGGAGAAACCAAGAGATGAAGGAATCTGCGTGAACTTTCACATCCAAGTTGACGGTCTTCTCACAGTGTGAATAATTTTGAACATGAGTTCTTGTACAAAGTTTCATTCAAGTAAGCTTCTCTCACTTGTTTCACTCAATTCTTGTGTCTAAGCCATTCTTTAGTAGCTGTTAGTTTGTTTTGTTCATTTATTTAGTTGAAGATAAACAATATAGATATCAAAGGAGTGCTGCTTCATTATCCTTTTGTTTTAGAGTCTTATTTTGTGTTTTATGTAAGTGTTTTAGCCCCTTTTTTCTTTCTTAAGTTGCAGACTTTTCTGACCCTATGAAGGAATACATATTTATTTACTTTTTGTCCATGTATGCATCAATGGCCATTTTTCATAGGGGTAAATTGATCAGTCAGTGAAGGACAATATGTAGTTTAAATTACAAATTTTTCCTTTCATGCAGAGATTTTGAGTAAGATCAAGGCCCATACAGAGGGTCTGCGCTCTATCTATGGCCAACTTGCGGAGGTTCTTAAATCTGTTCCAGCTCAATATTATAGGTGGGCAAGTTAGGTTTGCTATTTAGAAAAGACTAAAATGTTTCGTACTTAACTATGTATGTGTTTATTGTGCAGATATCATGATCACTGGCGGAATCAGACCTACACAGTGGTCTTTTTACTTGCTTTCATTCATTGGCTAGAGACTGGTGGGCTGCTTTCACATGGTGATGCTGCAGCACTTCTTGGATGTGAGCTTCTAGCCTGTTAACTTTGATATGCATCTTCGAAAGAAAACATGGAGGTAGTGAATGATTTAAGTTTTGAGACCATGCCACTGTCTTCTACTAGTTGTAGATTGTAACTCACCTGGAACTATATTTAAGCCACTCAACCTATCTTTTACATCGTTTTAAGGCCATGCCACTTAGCATTCACATAAAAAAGTTTATTTTTTAAAATTGTATTGTCAAACAAAATATTTTGCATGCCTTGTACTGTTGCGGGGATTTTGGTTTGTGATCTTCTTACAACTGTTCTTTCTAATACTACGTGATCTTTAGTATGTGAATCCTGCCATGCACCCTTTAGTAACCCTACTATGTCAACCTTCCGAATCTGATGTTTGCAGTGAAAGATGGCGAGTTCGGACTCGACCTTGAAGATTATCTTGTAGGTAAGCCTAAGATTAGGTGGTCCTAATTCTCAATACCCGTTTGCAAAATGATTGTGTGGTCATATTGATCGGTATTATCTTTTGCAGGCCTGTGCAATCTTTCAAATGAATTGGTACGACAGTTTCCATTCTAGATGCAGTGTCTCATCTGTTAGTTTTCTTTTCATTATTTTCATGTCCTGTATAGCCCTTGTTCTGTCTATAAGACTTAATATGTGGAATTTCTCTGATGGTCAATTTCTTGCCTCCTCTTTGAGAGGACCAAATTTTTTGTGTGACAGATAAGCACAGTACAATGCATTCTGATTCAAGCAATCAAAACTATCATTGTGAACCATCTATAGAAATATGGAACTGTTATAGATGTGGTCCTTGAATGGAGAGCCAAATAAGGGGGAGCACTATTTGATTGTTTAAGGCACAAGGTTCTCATAAATGTAACTTTTGAACGAGGAATACTGTCACGCATATGCACTCTTTGTTCGTTCTCTACTTGAAACGTTTGCAGTCAGATTAGCAAGCACGTGTCAGAGGGAAGGCAGCCCCTGGCCAAACTGTATCTTCTCTTTGGGCCTGATGTTATGAGACAAATGTTCAGATAAGCTCTTGGCTTTTGAATGCTGAAGGGGCAGCTCATTGCTTGCTACATTCCAAAGGCTGCTCAACAAGGCTCGAAAATTTATATCTTTGCCACTTGAAGGGAAATCCCTTTAGCAGAATTGACATGGTTGCCTGTATTGTCTTATGAACAGCATAGATACTGTCTGTTGGAAATCCTTTCTCGACAAATAGGAGACATGCGCCATTCCATCTCTTCTTCATGCCATTCTTAATGACTTTTTGACCCGCCTATGGGCCAAGCGACACCCTTGTGGAATCTCCTTTTTGCATTGGTTGATGGTTCATAGGAGTGTAACTAATTAGAGTGGGTGTGGCCCTTTGGGGGTTTGATCAATTACTAAGGTTGTTGGTCATAAGGTAAAGCAATTGGTAATTATCTGGACAAGATTGTAACCAGCAAGTCCCTGACAAGGCGGTAAAACCGAAAGCTCCACGTTAAACTGAATTGAAACAGCAGGTACTGAAACTGAAAGGGAACTAAAGAATTGGAGACGAGACCCAGTGGCGCTGTCAAGCGGAAGGGTTTAAGGATTTTAACTCAGATCTAATACTTCACACAAATACTAGGCTCCTTTATTTCACGTGAGAGAATTAAACAAATGAAACGAAATGTGATATTAAATGTCTTCAAAAGGCCAAAATGACCTATGAGATCAAATTGATACAATCTTGATTGATCTAATACATTGTCTAGGTACAGAATAAAATGAAGTAAAATAAAAGCTAAAATGAACATCAGTGTCTGAGGATGCCAGGCATTGGGCGCTGTCTGAGGATGTACTGAATCAGTTGCTGAAGAGCATCGGCAATGTCCGCCTCTGTAAATAGTCGTACTCATGTCATGCTGGAATAGTCCTGATCCTCTGATGGAGCCTCCGTCAATGTCGTGGTGGCCCTTGTAGATTTGGGCGTCTAGCTCTTCCAAGCTCAAACCTTTGGTATAGGTGGACTCTGAAGTCTGCTGTGAAGCTTGTTCATCTGGCCATTGAGTCTATGTGCTCTAAAGAAGTCAGTGATCTCCCTTTGTGAATGTCTCCCACTGTCTAATCTCCTCAAGTGACACTCCTTGTGTCTACGTAGCTCTAGCAAAAACAACCCGAGGCATCTTTGATCCTGATATCTCATGACTCTAGCGAGTGGTCCAAAGCTCTCTCTGAATAGACTGTGAAAGCGACCTTGTATCTCATAGTGTACTGAACAATGACATATGTGATGTAACTTTGTCTTTGGCTCTATAAAAGACAACTGGCAAATCTTGGCCTCTGCTGGTATTCTCCTAAATATGCAAGTCTCAATCTCTAGCTGATGCGATGATGTGCGCATCTGACCAATAGCACATTGTATCCCATGGGATAAATGAGTGCCCATATAGGTAGGTCTGATCACATATCCATCCTCTATTAGCTGGAGAAGATGGTCTTTGTAGAAAGCCATCTTCGTGCCAAGCTCTTGTGTGGGCTCTATCCAAGTCCTCCTGGTGTCTAGCTGAATCAAATCTTGTCTGATGAGGCGCATAATCTCAGTCCGAGGGAGGCCTTGAGGGTGGTTGAGACCTACATACGGTGTCATCTCTCTTCTCTCTCTCTCTCTCTCTCTCTCTAGCTTTGGAGTCTTCTCGACAGCTTGCCTCACTAGGAGAGATATCTTGTTGGTATGCAGAAATGACATGGTTTCAACTACATGGATTTAGTATGCACAGACCAGTCCTTGTTGGATGAACCCTCCTTGCACCTCACATCCTTTGTTACCAGAGCAAGAACTTGCTTTAGATTACTTGCACAAATGCTGATACAATGGCTAAATGCTGAATACTTCATGCAAAAACGCTAGGCTGGATCTGATGCAAAAACGCTAAGCTGAATCTATGTTGACGCTGAGGATCTACAAACCGCTAGGTTGGATTCGATGCTGAGGCTGAATCTGATGCTATAGGTTGAAAATGATGTTAGTGAATGGCTGAAAAGCTGGTGCTTGATGGTTAAAAACGTTGGTGCTTGATGCTACTGGGTAAAGCAGGTACTGACGCCCTTGCAAGGGGTGTTGGTTCTGTGATGCCCAAAGGATAACCCCTAGGCATTCTTATATATGAAAATTGGAGTAGGTCGCGCAGAGTCTAGAACTCCACGACTTCATAAAAAAGAGGCTTATCTATTAATAATTGGAGAGAGAGAGAGAGAGAGAGAGAGAGAGAGAGAGAGAGAGAGAGAGAGAGAGAGAAATGAAATGTTATATTAACGTCTTCAAAAGGCCAAAGTGACTTATGAGACCATCTGTTACAAAATGATGAATTTAATACCATGTCTGGGTACAAAAGAACTAAAACAAAGATACTACTACTAAAATCCATCGTCATGTGCACTTTGGATGTCGAGAGAGTATGGCTCGAATCCTCTGCTGTAGTCTCCGTCGATGCTATGTAGCCCCTCTCCTCAATCGTGGCCGTCTGGATCTCCGTAGCTCTAGTGCTCGGTCGACGAGAGTGCTGGTAGTGGTGGAATGAGTGTGGGCTGAGCTCTGCAGTGATAGCTGCTCCTCTGGCTGTCCCATATCTAGTGAAAAGAAATCTGTAATCTGTCTCTGGGACTCTTTCTCTATCTCTCCCCAGTAAACTGTCTCTATATCTGTGTAACTCAAGACATCTCAAGTAGATATAGCCCAAGACATCTCTGATCCTTATAACTCATGACCCTAGAGAAAGGACCGAAACCCTCTCTCAATAAGCAGTGAAAACGGCCCCGTATCTCATAGTACACTGTGCAATGACATATGTAATGTAGCTCTGTCTCTGGCTCTAGCTGGCATAAGCGGCATATCCTGACGTCTGCTGGTATCCCTCTGAATCTACCAGTCTCAATCTCCAGCTGATGTGAGGATGTGTGTATCTGACCAATGGCACACCGCAAACCATGAGACATATGTGTGTCCTTGTAGCTGGGTTGAATCACAAACCCATCTCTTGTGAGGTGGAGAAGATGCTCTCTATAGAAAGCCATCTTTGTGCCCAACTTCTGTGGCGGCTCTATCCATGTCCTTCTGGTATCCAGCTGGATCAGGCCCTGACGAATGAGTCTAGTAATCTCGACCCGTGTAAGAGACATCAAGGGTGCTTGAAGAGAGTACTGGAAAGGGGGCAGCCTGTCCATGGTGAAGCCATGTGTTTGAAACCATGATGTCATCTGAGCATACTAGCATGAGGAATATTCTGGAATTTGCTGGTATTTATGCTTATACTGCCTCGGCACAAAGAAGTAGTCTTTGGCAAGTGTTGGTCAAATATCGTTGGCGTTCACATGCTTTTTGGTGCGGGGATTTTAATAATGCAACTGCAAACACGGACAATACAATTGGTCATTCGCATATGTTGAGCTCTGAATGCTCTTCTTGGGATGCTATGGTCTGTAATATGGGTGTCTTAGATCTATGGGCCAGCACGCACTCTTCAGAGCGGGGTTATACATTTACTCATAGTGCTCACTCTGGATATAGAGCACGATTGGATCGCTGGTATGTATTGGGCACTCCACAATATGATATGTTTGCATGTGATATGAGGATTGATCGTTATTTTACCTTATCTGATCATTTTCCTCTTTGGTTCTGGGTCTATTTTGAGGCATTAGATGTAGATTCCTTGCTCCTTCGTAATGCATATCTTTCACATGGGGCATTTCAAAGTTTGATTGAAGCGGTGATTCCTTTGGGCTTGGTTTTGCTTCAGCTCTTTGCTACTTTCTTCCCTTCCTCCCTTGCTCCCATCTTTCATAGTATCACCAATCTTTTGTAACTTTGTATGATTGGTAGTTTCTTCCCTATGGTTTGTGGTTGTTGAATATCTTCGGGGTTTTTTCACTATTAGTTCTGTTATATTGTGTGCCTACGGGCTGATGTTATGCCTTCAGGCATGTTTTTTGATTATGTATTACAAAAGGGTACCAAGCCCCCCTTCTTTTGAGAGAGAGAGAGAGCGAGAAGAAGAAGAAGAAGAGAGTTTTAACGTCGTAAGAAACTATCCCAAGAGACCTTAAAGATCTAGCCGACGAGGAGGTGAACTCAAGACTTGTTATTCAAGAGGGAAATGGCATAACCAATCTACCACACTTGAGAGAGAGAGAGAGAGAGAGAGAGAGAGAGAGAGAGAGAGAGAGAGAGATCAATTGATTTTTGGTTGAATCATCCAGCCACGGTACGTTGTGAATCAAGTGACTACTGGTGACTATGATTGCGCAAAGAGAGCATCTGTGTTCCTGAGTGACTTGTATGCAGCATTTCGGATGCTGAATCTACGAAACGATTTACTGCGGAAGCGGTTTGATGGTATGTTTAGTAGTAAGTGAGAATATGTTGTGTAATGTAATGGTGCTTATCTTGTCTCTTTCCTTTTTGTGGTGCAGGAATGAAATATGATTTGAAAAAGGTGGAAGAAGTGCTTTATGATGTCAAGATTAGAGGTCTTTTGAGCGACACAACACCCACAAGTGCTGCTGAGAGCTGATTTTTATGTTCAACAGGAGTGCAAGAGGCAATTGCAACTTGTCTCTTCACCTTAATTATACCTTGCAGGCGAAGATGCATACTTTGGTGTGAATACCTGCATTTTTCCAAGGTGGTGTTCTTGACCCTTTCTTAGGGATTTTGCTCAGGTGATGCATATAGGCTGCAGAAAGCTTGTGTCAGGCTTGATCATCTCAAGCAACTATTACAACTCATCTGTAGAAACCAGGAGTTTTTGGGAGCACTCCCTTCTGCCCATTAACTTTGATAATTCAAGACTTGTAGAGCGATCAGAAAAAGTCCTGCAATTTTGTATGCTAATACCGTTGCCGCCTTTGTTTTGCTTTATGGGGCCAATTATTTTTAGTGTGCCCCCAAACGAGAAAGGTCTTTCTGCTCCTGATGTTGCTTGATTACAGTTTCCACAATAGCATCTAATTTGTGACACAGGTCTATGATAGCTTATGCAGCTACACTTTTACTACTCTCTATATGGGTGGACCCCCAACTTCTCATCTCTCCCACTCCTTTGCAGTTTACAAGAAAACGATTGAGGAACCATGCCGCCCCATCTACAGTTAAACTTGAGAGCTGTTGTGGTTGAAGAAGACACTTGGCAACTTCAAGACTACCTCATTGGCCCCTATGCTTTTCACATTGAACCCATGGAGAATGCTTCTCAGGTGTTGTATGCTAGTTTAGCTGCATGTGCTTTGGATTAAACTGACATTTTTTCTGGAAGAAAAGGCTTTCCCTTTTGGTGCTCATTGGTCTCCATGTTGCATCAAAAAGATAGTTTTGAAAATGTTGCTAGGGCTAGGTTGTCTAAGCATAACTCTGTTGAACTTGAGCTTGAGCTATCAGTGTGTCGGCGTACATTGCTTGGGAGCATCACATCAGCTAATACATGAAGGGCAGAGAGCATTGCTAGATGTTGTCCTAAGAGCGCCACAGTAACTCTCCATGTCCTTGGATTAATAGTTTGCACATTATCCATCTGCACAACAATTTAAGCAGTGTCTGCTAGAAACCTTTATCCCTAACATTACTTTTAATCAGAAGTTATGCAAATTAACTATGTTCTTGGCTATTTTAAGTGGAAATTATCCTTTTCAGTTCCTCTCAACCGGTTATCGTGAATTGCTAGCCAGCTCAAGGCTAAGGTGAGACACACTTCCCCAACACTGCATTTGAGCAGATGCACTTTTTCATCTTGCAAGTGGTCGCGTAGTTTACAAAATAAAAAAATATGCATTTACAAGCATTTGAGTTATTGGCAGTTCTATTATGAGAGAGGGCTTTATTGTGAAAGCCACTTAATTTAATCTGTGATACAGCCTTGTTTCCAACAAAGTGTGAGTGGTGTGCTACATTTAAATATAGTTGTCTGAATTGTCCATTGAAGTGGATTGTTTGTAAGGTCATGGACATACCTCGACATGCAAGTACACATGGCATTAGTGTTGTCTAGTGCAATGTCCAAGAGGCTGTTTATGCTTTGCTTCGTCAGTCGTCACAGATTTTAAGCTTGAAAGCTTGCACATCTTCAAAATGCAAAACATAAGAGATCTTTCTTGTGGTTTTGTGCAATGGCTTCACATGCTTGATTTGATAGATTGTACATTCTTTCCCTGTTTGATAGAGCTTTTCTATGTAGATAATACGTGATAAATATGAGATGGATTGTGGGTATTCAAAAGCATCATTAAAAAAGTCCTAAGATCTCAAATAGCGCTACATCTTATTAAGAAATATTAACTACCGAGAACTTGTAGGCAAACTATGATTATAGCTTACTAAGCACTTTACTTGACAAATGAGGTAAATATACATCTTTCAATAGAGCGGTACTTTCTTGGATTTATAAAATACTAAGAAGCACTCTCGGTCATTGAAAACAAGTTGGACTCAAAACTTGGACCTTGCAAAGAAATAGACGGTCAATGAATAGAGATCAGCATTGTCTCCTTTTCTCTAAAAACCATAAGCCATATGATCATGTATCATCTATTTAAAAAGGTGTAAGAGTTGTCAAGGTTACGCTTGTTGCAATGATACCTCAATGTTACCAAGTAATTCTCACTGTGAGGTAAGTTTAAGAATGATAGCTATTGCATATGTATGACCTTATGGCTACAATAAATGCTCTGAAACTTGTATGTTCATGGCTCACTTGTTTTTTCTTGGCTAGTATTCATGAAATTTTGGCCTTTCCAACGGCAAAATTGATAAGGTTTGTGTTATGTCATCTATAGCATCAAGACCATGGAGCACAGATGGGACGCTTAGAGTACACCACGGTTGCACAGAGTTCAAGGGTGGAATCCATGATAAGGTTAGATGGCCACGCAGGCCACGCTTGTGTAGCCTAGCACACCACATGTTTGGTCATGCTTGGCCACTGATCGACTAAGCATCAATGGCCAAACCTATGTTGAGGGACTCCTATGGTTGGGCGGTAAGTCTTATGGTTGTGCTCTTTTGTCAGAGAGCTCTTCTAGTTTTTTTTTGTTGGGTTTTAGCAGAGGCTTATGACGTCTTCGGATCACTTGTATGAGAGCACTGGTCCTCGGATCTTGTGAGATGGGTCCTCAGTGATTTCGTGGTCACCAGGTAGGAGATAAGTGTAAAAGGTGTATCAAGTAGGTATTGAATAGACCTTAGGAAGCCTAGAGATATCAGAAGGCGTGTTGTAATATAGAAATCTATATAATTGGATGTTCCTTGAAACGTGGATGTAATTAATTCATGAATTAGAAGGGAATGCCTTGCGCCAACTCTTTGTGTATTCTACTGTGCATGAGAGTGTGTGTCTATTTTGTGATTCAGAATGAGAGGGAATGTGTGTGTGTGTTAATGTTTACCTTTATTTTGATATTCTGAATTGAATTCTGTTCTTTTGTTGTCTCCTCTAATCATGTAGAGGGTACTGGTTTTTACATTGGTGTTGAGCAACACAGGGTCCGATAAAGCTTGGGTAAGATCTAATGGATGGGGAGGGACAACCTTAGGATGCCATCCAAAAATAAAAAGGAGGGAGGAAACAACGGGGCTAGGGGGTGGTGTCCGTTGGTGTGTCGAGACTTGTATGATGACCTTCTCTCCATGGTATACCACCCACTTGCCTTGGGGCTCGTGCCGTTTGCACTTTCTTGAATTCTTCACCTTTGCATTTGATTTATGTGAGGGTGGGCCCTTTGCAATCCAAAACCCGGTGCATTGGAGAAATCTTCTTCACACTTGTCCCATGCTTGAGGTAGTCCTCCAGTGCGGACATTGAGTGAGTTTGCTTCTTGGAGGTGTCATTTTGGTGAGTGCGACCATGTGAGCTTGGGTGGCCTGGCTTCAACTTCCTTTACTTTGTTGGTGGCGAGTCCAACCATTGATTTGAGCATTCACTAGAGCGTGAGCAATTCATGAGGCCAAGCTAGACTGAGTGGTCGAATTTGGCATTCTTATACTATAATGATCAAACAATTTGATAGGGGAATAGAGTTATTTGCTAACTCGCCATAGAAAGAGAGAGGGTCTAAATCTCTCATAGTGAAACAATAGAAACAAAGTAGGTTGAGCTCTATTTTTTAGCATAGAAACTAAGTGCCTAGTCCATAATAGATCATATTTGTTAGTGGGTATTTGAAACCCATAATATGATGGCAAGTCTAGTTTTAGGAGGCAGCAATGGGCATGGTAGCTTTGATGCTCGTGAAGAGTGGATCTGCCGCGTAGTTTTATGTTTGGTTGCAGGGTTTGGCAACAACCCCTTCCTCTTTTGAGGATCAAGTTTGCTTGCTCGGCATTGATGATTTGCACCCTTGAGTCTGATGTTGGTTCTTGTGATTGTGGACACAAGAAGTTTTGGACAAATTCTCACAATAATTCCCACATTGTGACTTACCTCAACATCATGAGCTTCTGTGAGGGAGGCGCTGCATACCTAGCTAGGTACGATTGGGGGCCCTCAACCTTGCTGTTCGGCTCTCGGCCTTTGGTGATGGAGTTGACAACTCCCCCTTTAGTGGATTTATGCCTCTTCTATTGGTATTGGGTGGCTCTCGTTCTAGCAAATGTACCCTTCTAACCCTTGGATGCTTTGGCTGAATTGGCATAGGGCTAGAATTGTATTTCTTTTTTATGCAATCTATCTACCTACTCACAGTCAGTATTGCAAAAAAAATATAAAAAAAGTTTGTCTTTTGACCAACACAAACAAATAACAAATAAGATAGTATGGCACAATTCTTTTGGCATGTGTTGGTATAAAAGCCTCAAGTTGTCAAAGGACAAGGGTAGAACCATGGGGGACAAGGATCCTAGGCGAGGCATACCAGACATGTGTGTTTAGAGGATCCTAAAGGTGGGCTATGGGCCTATAAAGGGATATGGTTGGGTGGAGATGAGCATGTCTTAGTCCCTAACTCTTTACCACTCCCTAATCTTACAGTGGTATCAACAATTTCGTGTTTTGAGGAGGAGTATTGTGGAGAAGAGCCACTTTTGCTTGTGCATGGATTCTCTCTCTCTCTCTCTCTCTCTCTCTCTCTGCGCGTATCAACAACTTCATGTTTTGAGGAGTATTGTGGAGAAGAGCCACTTTTGCACGTGCATTGATTCTCTCTCTCTCTCTCTCTCTCTCTCTCTCTCTCTCTCTCTCTCTCTCTCTCTCTGTATGTGTGTCAAGCTTTCATGGCAAGCTTGAGGCTGTGAGCCACAGAAGAATAAGCACTTGCATGGAGTAAGAGGGCGGTCGAGGTGCGCGAACGGAATAAAAAATGGAACCCAACTGATTCATCTTGGGCTTGTGAGAAAATCTTGTTTCTCACAAAGTTTGAAGGATGTGAGAGAAAAGGATTCTCATTAGCCATGGCTTGAAAAACTCCTCCCACCAAAGAGGATTGTGGAGCAGAATCAAGAGTAGTAAAAGCCAGGGAAAGATAAATTTTTTGGATTTGAATAGAATAATGACATATGAGAAGGTAAGGATGCCATGTTGGAATTAGGGTTGCAGAGAAACACACACAGCTTAGAGAAGACGAAGGAAGCTCAAGGCACACAATAGAGAGTGTGTTACTTAGTGTGCAATGGAAAGATAGATAGCCCTAGAGTGATGGGCGTATATACAATGCACGGGGGAAAAAACCTCCTAAAGAGGGAAAAAATGCCCCGGCGGTCCTAGTGTGTTCACACACATCACTATCACATGTATATGGTAACAAATCCCCCCTGGAGTGATGCGGTGAACGAGAGCTGGCACATGAGTAAAGGGAAGTGCCATGCCCTGAGGACAGGATCAGTCCACAAAGGGGAGTAAGCCCAAATCTTTGCGGAAAGCTTCAAGCTTGAGACAATGCCTTTGTGAAAAGATCTGCAAGGTTTTCTTGTGTTGGCACATAAGCCAAGCTGATCTCTCCTGCTGAGAGCCTCTCCCTGACATAGTGGTAATGCACCTCAATGTGCTTTGTGCGAGCGTGAAAAACTGGGTTCCTCGCAACTGCCAATGCGCTCTGACTGTCAGTGTAGATAGTGTTGGTAGTGTCCTGTCCAACACCCAAATCAGCCATAAGGCGTCTGAGCCATACACACTCAACCGTAGCTGTGAAGACTGCCCTGTACTCAGCCTCACAACTCGAAGTGGCCACAGTAGGTTGCTTCTTGCTCAACCATGATATACATGAACTGCCAAGCATGAAACAAAAACCACTTGTGGACACTCGCGTGTCAAAACAACCAGCCCAATCTGAGTCCGAAAAAGCATGTAAGTCTGGCGGCAATGATCCCCCCTTGGGATAAAACAAGCCAAGATGTAAAGTGCCACTAAGGTAGCGGAAAATCCTCTTGACAGCCTACCAATGCTTAGACCCTGGGATATGCATAAATCTGCTGACCTGTGAGACTGCAAACTGAATATCCGGCCTTGTGTTGCATACATAAATGAGGCAGCCAACAACAGTTTGGTAAAGAGTGACATCAGTAGGATCACCAGCATCATGTAGACTCAACTTCAAACCTGTTTCCATGGGAGTGGCAATAGGTTTGCAATCCTCAAGTCCAAACTTACATAGCAATGTCTCTATGTAACTTTTCTGACACAAGGAAATACCACCATCACACTGCTTAAACTGTATACCCAAATAATGATGCAACAGCCCCAAATCTTTCATCTTGAAAGTAGCATTCAAATCAGCCTTAAATTCAGCAATATGTCTCTCATTTGGTCCAGTGATCAGCAAATCATCAACATAAAGAACCACAATGAGAAGTACATCACCCTCACGCTTTACATACAATGTGCTTTCTGTTGGACTATTACGAAAGCCTTGTTTGACCAAATGAGTGTCAGCTTTCTCATACCAAGCACGAGGAGATTGCTTCAACCCATACAAAGCCTTGTTACATTTGCACACTTTGTCCTCTTGTCCTTTTATGACAAAACCGCGAGGCTGCGTTACATAAACTTCCTCAAATATGTCACCATTTAAGAAAGCAGTAACAATGTCTGATTGATGTACATCCCAACCAAAATGAGCTGCCAATGCACATAGAAAATGCACAGTAGTCATACGACAAGTGGGAGCAAAAGTCTCTTCATAATCTATGCCTTTTTGCTGTGCATAACCCTTTGCAACAAGTCGAGCCTTATGGCGATCGATCTCACCATCCGGCTTGCATTTCAACTTGTAAACCCACTTCGTACCAATGGCCTTTTTGCTAGGAGGCAAATCACATAAAGTCCATGTGTCATTTTCTATAAGGGCATCATATTCTGATTGCATGGCAGCCATCCAATTTTTTGAATTTTGTGCTTCATCAAAAGTCAGAGGCTCCTCAACATCATGTAAGCTAGACACAACCAAAGCATAACAATCTGATGCATAAGATGCATGGCGAGAGCCTGAACGAGTACGACTAGACAAAGGTGCATCCAATTTACTGTCACGCAAAGTGTGCACCAGCCATTTTGGCATACCTCTAGCTTGCTCATTTTCAGCCCTTTCCTCATGTACATCTGCATCAGTAATAGGCTGATCTAGAACATTTTCAGAAACCCCCATAGGTTGTACATTTGCCTCATTGGAACTTACATTCGTATTTCCACCACTGAAAAGGGGCAACAAAAGTGTCATAAATGTCCTGTGAGCTTACCTTACTGTCTCTAGTACATGACAGCAAGGGCTGAACAGAATCTTCCACAAACACTACATCCCGAGAAACCAGAATATGTTTTTTTTTGCAGATGATACAACCTGTAACCTTTGCTTTCAGCACTATAACCAACAAAAATACATTTGACAGCCTTATCATCCAATAATCTGCGCTGCACTTGTGGCACCAAAGCATATGCCAAACAGCCAAAAACACGCATGTGCTCAATAGAAGGTTTTCTATCATGCCATGCTTCATATGGAGTAATAGACTGCAAAGCTTTCGTAGGACACCTGTTAAGTACATAAGTGGCACACATAATGGCCTCAAGCCAAAAAGAATGCGGCAAAGCTTGACTTTCGACCATACATCGTGCCATTTCTGTCAGTGACCTGTTTTTCCTCTCAGCAACACCATTTTGCTGAGGTGTATAAGGCACTTTACATTGGTGTTTTATCCCACGACTAGCAAGAAACGCATTAAATTCATGAGGCATATACTCCCCCCCTCGATCAGAATGGAGGGTGCCCATAGTACATTTCGAGACATTTTCAGCCATAGCCAGAAATTGTTTGAAGCACATAAAAACTTCGGACTTCGCTTTAAGCGGAAATACCCATGCATGCCTGGAGTAATCATCAATGAAAGTCACGAAGTACAAGTAATTGCCCAAGGACGGAGTTTGCATAGGCTCACAAACATCACTATGCACAAGCTGCAACCTGCATGTGGCCCGAACTGAACCATCCTTTGGAAATTTAGAACGATGCATCTTACCCAAAATATAGCCTTCACAAACATGTTTGACATGTGCTTCAAGAGGCGGCAAAGAAGCAACCATATCAGATTTCTGCAAATGCAGCAAACTGGCAAATTTCAGATGACCAAAACGTGCATGCCAAAGTTTTACATCTGAAATAGCCCTTGAATCTGCAATAGCATTTGCAAAGTTTTGTCCACACTTATCATACAAAGTGAGCTTATACAGCCCACAACACAAAAGGCCAGATGCAACAATTTCATCACCAAAACTGAGATCATGAACTGTACATCTGTCATCCACAATTTTGAGTACAAGTCCAAGTCTAGCAAGTGCAGATACAGACAAGAGATTCTTTTTGATCCCAGGTACATAAAGTGCATCAACAAGTGTGAAGGAACTGCCATTAGCAGCAGTGAGCACAATCTTTCTAACTCCCTGAACTAGATAAGAGGCGTTGTTGGCACAAGTGACTGAATTCCCATGAGGGACTGACTCAAGAGAGGTAAACAATTCACGATGTGAGGTAATGTGCTTAGTAGCACCACTGTCGAAATACCACACATGTGAATCTGCAACAACTGACAAGCATGCATCATGGACAACAAGATTGTAAGTGCACTCTGCGCTAAACGCCCATTCTGCATCAACATCAGCAACACAGTCTCCTTTCTCAGAAGACGCAACAATGGCTGCATTTGTAGTGGAACCAGCATTTGCAGTGGAACCACCCTCTTTCTTCTTAGCCTCTTTGGCCTTCAACTTAGGACTCAACTTGATCAAGTGATCATTGGATTTACAATAATGGCAACACATCTTCTTTTTGCCCTTATCACCAGAATTGCAAGACGAAGTATTGTCAGCAGAAGCATTAGGAACATAATTTTTGCCACTCGCAGGAGAACCATAAGAAGTGGCTGCATTGTTGTAACCACCCTTTCTTTGAGAAGCAATAAAAGCCTGTTCAACTAGTCCTGTTTTTTCTAGAAAGTGACTCTTGCAACAGCAATGTGCATAATACATCAAACTTGACAACTTCAGGATTTCCTTGGGTCATCAGTCTCCAAGTACTAGCAAAAGTCTGGTAGGAATCTGGTAAAGCATCAAGAACAGTCTGCACAAGGGAACTGTCTGAAATGACTTCACCTGCAGAAATAAGCTGCTCATTGATATCCTTGACACTAGCAAGGAAAGTGTCCATATCATCTTCCTCATGCATAATCTTCGATTCCAGCTCTTTACGCAGCAAAGCAATTTTAGCCTCATTGCGGCTTGCATAAAGACGTGCTAAAATATCCCAAGCCTGTTTTGCAGATTTTGCTGAATGGATTTGAGGAACAATGGTGCGCTTCACAGACAACACAATCAATGCATGAGCCTGCGCATCCTTAACATCCCAACGAGCTTGTTCTGCCGTAGGCAAAACAACTCTAACAAATGCAATCCTTGCAGCAAGACCTGCAACATCCTCAACATCGCCTACATCCTCAGAACCAGGACGTACATCAATGCCCTGCACAATGTTCCAGACCCCCTTTGACACAAGAACATGTTACATCATATAAGCCCACATAGGTTAGTTGTCCCAATCCAACCTGTCCTCAGCAGAAAACATCTTGAACACATCTGTGTTGTTGTTGTCAGCCATGGTAAATGCTGCACCTGATGTGAAAACTGCCCGAAAATAGGAGAAACGGAGCAGGAAAAACCTGTGCTATATAGCACAAACCGTAGAAGACTATAAGGCACCTGTTATGCAGAAAACGGCACTGACAGAAATTCTTCACAAAATGACGAAATTGCCTGTGTAGTACTGCCTGTAGTGGAAACGGAGGCCGAAATGAGTCCAAATCAAAATTCTGAGCAGACCGAGCTCTTCGAGTACACCCAAAATTTTTGTCGACCTGCGAACGCCGGCCAAAGCTCACTGAAATCGGAGAAAGTGAGCAGGCGTGTGCTGGAGCAGCTGGCGACTAAGCCCGGGAAGACGTGACCTGCTCTGATACCAATTGTTGGAATTAGGGTTGCAGAAAAACACACACAGCTTGGAGAAGACGAAGGAAGCTCAAGGCACACAATAGAGAGTGTGTTACTTAGTGTGCAATGGAAAGATAGATAGCCCTAGAGTGATGGGCGTATATACAATGCACGGGGGAAAAAACCTCCTAAAGAGGGAAAAAATGCCCCGACGGTCCTAGTGTGTTCACACACATCACTACCACATGTATATGGTAACATGCCATACTTGTTGATGCAAGAGAGGGAATGTTGAGGCATCTTGTCGGTAGCTCTTGGACGACATCTCGTCGTTCAAGGGGCTTTAAGATTCGTGTGCAACTCTTGGACAACATCTTGCTATTCAAGAGGTTTGAGGAGGGCACCAAAAATGAGGCTTGAAATCAAACAAGGAGGCTCAGAATGAGCATATGAAGAAGCATGACAAAACTCAAGATCGTCAAAATCAAAATACACGGTTCCAAAGTTTTTTGAGGGGAATTTGTGCTAGTAGAGAAATTCAAAGGAAAGACCGCAATGCAAGTATGCCTATTGAGTTTAGGAAAGAAAGGCTATGACACATGCAATGCATCATGCAGAGCACATTGATAGAGGAATGGCCATAAGGCTTGATACTTTATGATTTCTTTGTTTTTGTTACTCCATTTATGGGTTTATTTTGCAAGATGTGAAGAGGTTTTTGAGAGTTAATTTTTGATAAAATCATTGTTGAGCAAGTAATTATGTCTTAATTTTGGACATAGTGCCCATATCTTAAAACTGAGCATGGGATGTAAATCAATGGCCAGGTGTCTTTTTCTTGTCAAAGTGAAGGGTAGATTTTTTTCACCTTCTCGCTCTTGCAGCAGAGGGCCAAGGGCTGAAGCTCTCCAACGGATATTGAGTTGATCATTTTCTTTATCGGTAATGATTTCTCAAATATGCAATGGATATCAAGTGCATTTACTCGAATCATCGGAGCTCTAAAGTTGCAGACAAAGCGTTTCCCACGGTCTCCCCTGGTCTTTCCTAGAGGCTTACCACTATAGCATCCAAGGTGCAAGCCATTGTTCCCACTGTCTGTAGAAAACCTCTTTGAGTATTTTAAGTTACTCCCACCCACAAGTACTTCTCGTACTTGACGTCAATATATGAGACATATCCCATATGTGGAGAATATGAGTCTTTGGAACTGACACTAGTGTCTTTTTTTTATTTATAAGTCTCAAATAAAGTCCTTACATGTTTGTCAAATTTGTTTATTAGACCATTGAAATCACGAGGTGTTGGAAATAATTTCAATGGCAAAAAATTGTTTGATATCTAGTAAAACTTGTTAATGTAACAAGTAATATAAACAACATTAACAAATGGTTATTTAAGTTTTTTAGGTTGCAGTTATACATACCTATTACACATATACCAAAGGCTATTTCTTGTCAATGAGAATGTTCCATTTTTTTAACCTAAGTGTGCTTTATGTTCACATTCTATCATGGTTCAAACGTTTTACTAGGCTTAATAATTGTTCCATATAGTATATTATGAATTGTTACAGTTCAAAATGGGAAACTTTTAATTTCTTTTGAAAGAGCTATTTACACATCTATTCCTTCAAGTTTCACATATGCTATGAGCATAAGCTTAGCCAAGAGCATATGGCAAGCACAAAACACTCCAAGAGTGGAAATAGTTTCTTTCTTATTAGTGATTGTTTCTCACTCCCAATTACAAGCAACAAATGCTAACTTATGTAGGGTTAGGATAAGTTTTTGCCAATGCATGCACACTAAGTGTGATGGACCCTAGTGTTTAAGAAATGCATATTTGAAACGGCATGCAAATTCATTTATTTGACTGCTTATTTTTGGGATAGTGGATACTCCCTAATCACCAATGGTTATCATTACGCTATGGTGGATGAAGCCTTACCTTAGCCATGCTGATAGGGTTAGGGTTGGAGACATGGAAATTAGGGTTAGGCTATAGCTTAAGACAAGAGAATAAAGGTAGAGTGTAGACACAATGATAATAGCTCAAAGTGCAAAGATTGATTAGAAAACATCCTCTCAAATAGGCTTAGTGCTTTACAATCATTGGATACATAGGTTGCATCCTTTTGCTATTGGAACATGTCATCATTTATCTCTTCCTAGGTGGCTAGAGGGATTTCTCACATGGTGCCACAAGTTGGGTTTACCCTAACAATCGTCCCCTTAAGCCAAACTTGGGGATTTAAAAATATTTCTTGTATTTTTGTCATGTCATGGTGTACTCCTAGGCTAACATTTACCTGGTACATCATGGCGGTTCTCATTGGATTTAACACTTCATGGTTCTCAATCGAATACATCGTGACAATTCTTAGTGGATTCAATGACCATGATTCAATGTCCCATGATACATCATAGTGGTTCTCTACCGGATTCATCTCTATGGTTCACAAGTGCCTAGGTAGGACAAGAAATTTCATTCATTCATTTTGTGTGAAGGGGTAATCATGTGTATCCCCTCCAAAATTTATCTTCATGTCTTTGTTGTCATTGTTGGCCATTGTCATTTCCATCTTCATGTTGTTGGCTTTATGTATTGTCGTCTTCATCTTGTAATTTTCATGTTGATGCCGATCTTCATTGGTCCATTTTGTCGCGGCTTGGTACAAAGCACGCATGCATTTCAGTTATTATTTGAGTGGTGCTTGTGTGTATGTGTGTGTGCACACACTTATGTGAAAGAAGTAGGGTGGTCTTACCACATACAAATGTGTACATGTAGTGTTCGAACCAATTTACAAAGGTGTGCATAGATGCCAAAGCATAGATACGTGCATACCATTCAATGTGAGCTTCATGCAAATGTAATTTATAAATGGTAGAGTATGCATATATATGTGTTAATTGTATGTAAAACTCTGCCAAAAACAATGATAAAATCACCCAAGAGTGATCTTTGATGTTTTTACTTGTCCTTGCTGATGTGGAAAAGGCTTCGTAAAAGGTAATGTCTGGATGTGTGGAACTTTGGGAGCATGCCCTTATGTGGCTTGTGCCTTGGAGGCTCTAGGCCTTGGGCTTGAAATTCCTACTCGTGGGGAGCAGTCCCAAGGGACCTGCTAAGCCTTCAAACAAATGGTTGAGCTAAGAGCTTGCGGGAATGAGGGCTTGGAGGCAGTGGGCTTTGTGTGTCGAGATGGGCCACGGGAAATTGATGATGTGGCTGGCTCAGAACTGTGAGCAGGATGTGAAACTGTCGCTTCCTTTTGTGTATGTGAAGGGCCAATGCCTTTTTTTGTTTGACCTTTAAAGCTACCACCTTAAATAAATATTCCAAATAACTCGGAGTGGCTCCCACACAAATTGTGTGTGAGTGTGCATGTGCGCGCACGCGCGCGCGCGTGCACACACACACACACACACACACACACACACACACACACACACACACACACACACACACACACAAAGTTTAGCTAGTTGATAATGGAGCCCTAATGATACCCAAACTGGATGATTGAGTGGTCAAAAGAAAGCTGAAATCAAGGATGTTTCCGACACACAGTTAAAATATCAAATCATGAGCAATGTTGGCATTCAATAGCTCTATAAAATGGTGCCGATGAGCACTTTGTGCACACACAATACAATAATTTGAAGCCTAAACTCAATGCAAGAAAAAAATTCTAAATGCGAGTTCCTCCTCATCTAATCGCTAAAGGGTAGTGGAGCATGCCCAAATGGAAATTAGAGAGTGGAGTTATTAAGAACACTTGATGCAAATTTACACTAATTGATAGATAAGCCTTTCTGTGAAACCGTCGATGCTCTGATACGACTTGTTGGGATAGTTGATGCGAAAGTGTACTCCCTAATGACCAATGGTTAGCATTAAGCTATGGTGGATGAAGCCTTAGCTTAGCCATGGTGATAGGGTTAGGGTTGGAGAGATGGAAATTAGGGCTAGGCTATAGCTTAAGACAAAAGCATAAAGGTGAAGTGTAGACACAATGATAATAAACACTCAATCATAAAAAATTACAACACAACATGAAGTCTAGTTTTGACTGTCACAAAAAAACCCAAAAATAGCCCAAAAACCTCAAAAAATAACATTTAAGCTCGCAAGTTTTGTTCAAAAAACATTATGGCTAATTTCTTTTAAAATTTGTACGTCATCCTTCATCTAACAATGAAAGATCTTGAAGACAATGAAATTTGACAAATTTAAAATCACATGTTTAACTCAAAAAATTTACATCTCCAGTAGGTGTCCCCAATTTTGGGAGTAGCTGGATAAAGGGGTATCTTGGGAGATGCTCTAGATAAAATTGAAGTGAAAAAGGGGAAGGGAGCGCGTGGAAAGAGGTGCAGTAGGCACGTGGAAAGGGGAAGGTGGGAGAGGGAGAGAGAGAGAGAAATCTCATTTCCCAGATGCAGACGGATTTCTCAGTGAGTCGTTACGGAGAGTGTGGGTATGGGTCGGCACCTGCGAGGCGGCAGAGGGCAGAGCGAGAGAGACACGGAAGAGGGTGTCGCCATGGGTGCGCAGGTCCGAGCGAGGGCAGAGGGCAGAGGGCGGAGTGACTGTTTCAGAGGCGAAGTCCGAGCTGCAGAGGGTGAGGCCATCGCTGCGCAGGTAGGGCAGAGGGAAGGGCATCGTGCAGAGGCGAGAGAGAGGAAGAGGAAGAGCATCGACGGTTTCATGTCCCGCAAAAATATCTAAAACCTATTCTCATTTCATTGAGAGAAGATCAATAAAATCCATCATCAACTGTTGTGGCTTTTGATACAGATTCATGATCTCACTAGAATCACCAGAAAGATCTCAAATTTTTTGCACACCCTAGTCTATCAAAAATATTTGTGCAATTTGGTTTCGTAGCAAAATCAAAGCTACCTCTACAACTAAGACCATAGAGAGAAAAAATTCCACGGTATCAAACTCTGCAGCAAAGGATAACCTATCCAATTGATAGCCTTTTATGTTAGGTTTCATTCTGTCAAAAAGACAAAACTACGTCATGATCATGCAAAAAAAAAAAAGCATGTTGAAAAAATTATGAACCATCTGACTTAGCGATTGTGATGACCTTTTTGTAAGCACTAAGACCATATTTAACATCATCATTTACAAAATGAGGTGCTTTGAATCCATAAGGAGCATCTCTAATTCCAAGAGTGTAGTGCCTGAATAAAGCTCTCCATGTTCTCAACTTTTACTTCAAACATAAAGTATTGGACAGGCAATGTTATAACATCATCCAAAATAAATGTTTAAATATCAGGAGTGCTAACAAGCATCCTCAACTCTTCTTCTCTCAGCACTAGCTCGTCCTAAATATTTTTCAAATTCTTGAGGAATGCTCTAATTGGAGCTCATAAAGTACAATTTTGTAAAAGATAAAAAACAAAATAAAACACTATCATGTATTTTGGAATATTTCCAATATATGATTGTTTAAAAAGATGAAAACACGACGTCTGTATTCTAGAATACAAAGATGTAAACACAAGTTGATTGTTTTAAACTTAAATAAGAATGAATTAGTTGTATTTTAAAATGAAAAATACTTAAACAATCAAACACTTATCACATATTTTAAAAATAAAAATAAAACGTTCCAATGCAGAGTGGTGACTTGTAGTTGGATAATGAGTTTGCACCTCGGTCCAATCCTTACAATTAAGCTTTTCAATCATGATGTGTTGCATGTAAAGAAATGTCTTGTGCCTTGTCATAATAATCAATATCTAATTCTCCTAAATGATTTTCTCATATTAAACTGATCATTTAATGTGGGGAAGGCCAGGGGAGAAAAAGCTAGAATATTGGTTAAGCTAGCAGACCGGCCACAGTAGGGATCCAAAGGAGGGAAAATAGGGATCCAAAGGGGGGGCCATCTGCAAAAGAGCCATGTGCAACATGGGCTAAAAAGACCCTAAGGTTCAACCCATTAAGACTTCCAAAATGCTAAGGTTCCAAAATTCAAAGGTTGTGTCCAAAGGTCAACCCTAGGAAAAATTGGATGCTTTGTGTGTGCCCTAAAAGTCTTTTCACATCCCTACATGGGAGGGGGCGAGCCCTAAAGGTAGGGAATGAGAGAGAAAGCCACACACACACACACACACACAGGCTCCCTTTACACAAAGGGAATGAGGGACACATGTCAGCTCCCTAGGCCAGATGCCCACAAGGTGTGCCCAATTTCTATTGGATGACCCTTGAAGTGGACCAATGAGAATTAAGCTAGAGTAAATCTAGTTTAATTAATTTAAAAACATTTAATAAAAGAAACCAATGAGAATTAAGTCTCCTAGAAGACTATTGGGCAGTCTCCCAAGGGGTCCAATGAGCATTCAGGAGCCCCATGGCTTGCCTGATTTCTATTGGCCAGGAGGCAGGGTCCAATGAGAGTTTAGTTTAATTATTTAAGTACCTAAATCTCTCACAAAAGGGGAAAGGGGGACACATGTCAGAAGGCTATCACTTATGCTGCTTAATTGTAATTGGCTTGACTTGGGGAGGGCCAATGAGGCTTCAACAAGAGCAATTAGCAAGAGGGCTCGCCCAAGAGAGAGAGGGGGCTGATTTTTTGCAAGGCATTATCACACACACACTCACACAAGCTCATGTGTGAAGAAAGAGAAGACTATCTCTTCCCAAGCTTTAATGGAGAACTCATCACCTACTCCAAGCTTGTGAGATAGAAGCCTACATCAACACTCTCTTGGCATGTGGATGCAAATCCAACCAAGAGCCAAGCTTCAATGCATGCTCATCTCCTTTACCAAGCTAATTACTAAGCTAAGCTATGCTAATATGAGTGATTATGTGAGGAGATGTACATCTTTCTCGTAAGATACTTCTTCTTCCTCTCAATCTACTCTCATACCCTGCTAGCTCTCACCATCTTCGAAGGTGTGTGAGGTCTTGGGTCTGAGAACGGGGATAATTCAAGTTGTGTTTGTTAAGTGTTTTGCTTAGTGCATGAAGTTTCCATCTTCATTGCACTAGCTAGTCTTGAAGGAACACAAAGAATTGTATTGTACAATGTCTCTCTTGATGGGAGAAACCATAATACAAAGCCTTTTGGAGGAGGGACCGGCTCCATGAAAATCCGGTCCTCAACTGTTGTCAATAGCTTAATTGCTCTCTCTTTCGAAAGTATTGTCGATGCTATCTGTAAGGTCTCTACTTTCAAATTTCACACAAGTTCTATTACGCAATTGAATTTTTTTAACCATCACTCATTATTTAAGATATTCAAGTTCAAATTATGAATCGTAGGTTGAGAAAACCTAGAATTTAAAATTTACGCTACAAAATTCTGACATGTTTAGCTATATGAATCACTAACTAACTTATTGCAAGACTTATTTACTGATTGTAGAATTTTCTTTTACTACTGTAAAGTTAATATAAGACTGTAAAGTTTAACTTAAAAATGTAAAGTTAATTATCATCAAGAAAATAAATAAAAGAATACATAGGGATGACAAATGAAGGCACATGGATCACATAGGAGGGGACAAAGTGGGACACACTATCACATGGAAAGGAGTGGCCTTATCTTTTGATGATAATGACAAAGTGGTCAAACTCATGGGTACCACAAGGGTACCAAAAACGCGGATATGATTTTTGAAAAAAATAAAGAAATTATTTTTTTATTAAAAATAAAAAATAAAAAAAAATTATTTTTTTTGAAAAAAAAAAAAGTTGGACGTTTTTCTTTCTGCTATAAATAGAGCATCCATGCTCACACTTTGGGGATAGAGATTGCCTCTATAGCGCTCCCGAAGTGCTGCCACTTCTCTTAGAGAGAAGGCGTCCACAAACCACTAAGAGAGCAAAAACTCTAGTGGACTAATAAGGTATGTATTAATTGAGCATTCAATTAGTTCTAAGAAGGATATGTGTGTATGTGTGCTATCTCTTACTCTAATCTTTCTAATAGATTAGTAAGATTCAATTCGTTTAAGAAGGATATATGTGTGTGTGTGTGTTATCTTTTACTCTAATCTCTCTAATAGATTGGGGATATTCAATTAACTTTAGAAAAGATGTGTGTGTATGTTTTCTCTTACTCTAATCTCTCTAAGTATACCTATTCTCTCTAGTTAGTACATCTTCACTATTAACTTATATATTGTTAATTGAAAGTTAATACATAAGAGAATTCATCGTATTCTTATCATACATGATGAAATTCTCATTCACCAGTGTTATTGTCAATTAGGTTAAATAGAATTTTGAATAATAACTAAAAATTGATTTAGTTGAAGTATAGAATTGAAGTTAGAATTGGATTAGAAATGTCAAGCATAAAAGTAATGCATTCCTAAACTTTCACTCATAATTTACACACTTAATTTATTAATTAAGATTAGCAAATATTTGGTGTATAGAAATTAGATGTAGAACAACAACACTAAGTGTGAATCCGAGTTGGCGAGGGTTCAAATTACAGACTCTCTTTGAAAACAAGGAGATTACTAGGGAAATTGACCAATTTAAAGTTCTAAGTGTATAACATAAGTGTAGTACAAAAAAATGGCTCCAAAGCGTGCTCGAACACGAGGCACTAATGATCATGAAGCTGGTACAAGTAACGGTGGAATCCCTGCGGAAAATGCTATGTCTCCACCAATCGGACCAATCGGAGCTATGGTACAGGTTAGTATTGCAGTTTCAAGTTATGCATCATTGCATATGCGAGACCATAGGAATATATTATTTACCTTATGAAAAGAAAATACGGACCGAAACCACGGGGCTTAACCCCAAGAAACGCGTCATATGTTTGACAAGTAGGAAAGATTGTCTGGTTAAACTGGTTGCTATAGGAAAGAATGTTTGTCCAAAACCTTCGGTATGGTTTTTCTCAAGTATCTCTACTTATTAGCGCTGGTATTATGTGGCAGTTGCCGAGGCGTGAGATGACGCCCAGGATGGCACCACTGATGCTGTGGTGGGAGTACACCCAGATTAGCCCAGCGGGATACTGCGGTTTTGTTTTGCTATGGCGTGAGGATGACGCCCAGATTGACACCGTTGTTGCTGTGACGAGAGTACGTCCAGATTAGCACAACGAGTACTTGTCGAGCGGTATGGGACGCTCATGAGGACAAGGGTTTTTATAAATAATGTATATACCGATCGGACATAATAGCGCCAGTAGAGATTCTTGAGTGAACCTAATCCAAAGGTTGTTGGTTAAAAATTGGACGACTTCTTGTTTGACAATTGTTTGTAATACTGTTTGAAGGGCTGTTTTAACGAACCAGTATCATAAATAAAGTAAAGGAACATGTATGTTTAAATAGTGTGGTAGTAATTAGATAACAAAAGAAGGGTGAGTGTGGTGTGGAAAGTGGGAGAATGATACCCCGACGGTATCATTCTATGGACGGGTGGACCCGATGAGTCGGGTAACTTTCCAACGCTAGAATTTTTTTAGTCATAAATCTTAAAAGAGACAAACCTTGGCGGCTGTGCTTCTGAAACATGGGAAAAAAAGCGCACAGGTTGGTCACTCTAAGATTTATACTTTTAGGTATAATTGATTATAGATAGTTTTTAGATAGGGTTATGGTGGTCACGCTCCGCCATAGCGAGATAGGACCAATCCTTCACTAACGGTTCATGCCCGTGGCTACGTAGTAGCTAAGGCAATGTCCGTTGGTTTTTCCTTATCAGGATTGGAGACCTATCAAAGGTACTCCGCTCCTCTAAACAAGGGGCAGGGACCTCACACTATCTAACTAGGTGTTATGCTTTTTGTTGCTCTCTCCACCCAAGCACTCTTGTAATTCTCATTAGGAATCTATTCTAATGAAATGCCCACTATGTTCATGCTAATTTCCGCTACACATAAGTTATTACGCCATTAAATGTTACATTGGTATCAGAGCTCAAGGTTTCTCTTTTCTTGCTCAAGAAGGGAGGTCCTCAAGCTAGCTACAAATGGTTGGTATTATTAATTGCCTGCGAGTAAGTAGAATAGGGATTTTTCAGCCTTGCAGTGCGCCTGCCTTCCTGCAGTTAACGGGGCATCACCGTCGAGAGCTATGGTCTTAATAGTGGAGTCCTACGGGGCTTGCCTACGGATTAACCACTATTGAGCTATTAGAAGCTTGACAGGAGCCGGTGCTGTTTTGGTGTCGAAAGACCCTCTCTTCTATTCCTTGCAATTAATGGTATTCGAGCCGCGGGTACAGTAGCTTGAGTGCTTTTTCTAAAGGGGTAAAGAGGAGTAGCAACTAGGGCTTGAAGTGCGAAAGTACACCTAAAAAGTTTACACCTAAAAGTTGTTAGAATGGCTGACAATAGTAAAGAGAGTGAAATTAATGTTGATAACTTTGATTTTGCTCATGAACAAGCTACTAATGATGCTTCAATGCTTGTTAACTATCTTGTTTCTAGGCTTCAACAACCATGGGCAATCCATCTCTCCAAAGTGAAGTGCAACGGTAGCTCCGTGCTCACGGGATTCTCCAAGCTCATCACCATGACGAGAGAACACCTAGGAAGCCTCCTTTTGAGACTACCAAAAGAGGTCTCTCTCCGATTCGGGAAGAAGAAGAGAATCCATATGAAGGGCTCAAGAATTTACTTCTTGATGATGCATCTCCTTCCCAAAGGAGAACTCAAGAGCCTCCACCGAAGGAACGAGAAAGAAGCGAGTCTCCCGCCACCTCGGCGGAGATGGCTCCACGAAGACGGCGGGCTAAACGCTCTCCATCACCACCAAAGCGGAGAAGACCATCACACTCTTCTCCATGCCATAATTCAAAGAGGGATGATAAAAAGCAAGAGAAGAAAAAGGCGAGAAAGAGGACACCCTCTTCTCCATCTTCTTCATTCTCTTCCTCTTATGAAAGCTATGGTGAAGACAACAAAGATCAAGACAAGAAAAAGGCGAGAAAGAGGCCATCCTCTTCTCCACCTTCTTCAAATTCTTCACCTTCTGAAGAAAGTGATGGTGCAACCTTTGAACCATCAAAAAGAAGAGGTCATAGGAAATCCTATGCCGCATGGAAGAGGTCGTCCAAGTTGAAGAAATTCAAAGAGGGAGGGAAGAGCATCTCTTTCCTTACCTATGATGGTACCTTTGGTGCTACGGACAAAGTCTTGGCCTTTATCCAACAATTCGATGCGGCGTTTGGAGATGAGGGCTTCACGGAGTCCTCTAAGCTATGCCATGTAGCTATGCACTTTCAAAAGTCCACCAGACAATGGTGGTCTAGCCTACCAGCCAACGGTGAAGCTCCACGAACATGGAAAGCTTTAAGAGATTCCATTATGAAGCAGTTTTTGGCCACCGATGCCAAAGACAAAGTACTCACCGAATGGCGAAGCTTAAAGCTCTCTCCCAATGAATCTATCCACAAATACGTAGACAAGTTTTGGGACCTACAACTCAAAGCCACTGTCTTCAAAAAGTTGGATTTTGGAGAGCAAAAGCAACAATTTTGTGCGGGCTTAACAGAAGAAACGGCGGAGTATGTCAACTCCCAAAGACCACGTACCATATCGGCGGTAATACACTACACTATGGTCGCCTCTCGAATCAATTTCCAAACGGGGGCAAAAAGAAATAATAAGCCCCCGGAAAATAAGGGTTCCAATGAGCCCAAGGGGAAGGACAATTTCCAAAAGTCTCCTAAGGGCAACTCTAACAAAGCTAAAGAGAAGGGAGTTTACAAAGGTAAGAATAAACTCTCTCCTGAAGAGCTTGAGCGTTATCGTAAGGATAACCGGTGTTTCAAGTGCGGCGAACAAGGGCATGCGTACCGCGCTTGTCCCCAAAAGAACAACCGCCAAGATCCTCCTAGAGCTTCCTTGGTTGAAATCCAAGAGGAGGAGACTCACCAAACTCACCAAAAAGGATCTCCTCTATGCCATGCTTGGGGAAAGGTAAGAGAACATGATGCTTTTATTCTCTTTGACCCTGGTTCTACTCACAATTTTATATCTATAGAGTTGGCCACCAAGCTAGGAATACAATCCTACGAGACGGGAGATGTCCTACCCGCATACAGTGCCTTCAAGGGGCAAGAAGCTTCAGTCACTCCCTTAATCGGGAAATTGAGGCTTCATGTCCAAGGCTATGTGGACAAAGAGGACTTCTTTATCTCTCCTCTCAAACATGAGGATGTAATCCTAGGGGCACCATGGTTTGACCGCCTGGCTGCCGATGTTAAATTTCCTGAAAGGAGAATCTCCTTTAAGTTCAGGGAAAAAGACATGTATATAGATGCTAAGGAAATGGGTAACACCATCCCCATTGTACATACACCAGCTTTCAACAAGTCAATAAAGAGCTCTATTTCCGTGTACATGATTTTTGTTAAAGACTCTCAAAATGAACCTAATGCTTTAGCAAAAGAAAATAAAAGCAACCAAAAGGAATTAGAGTTATCCAATTTTCTCAAGGGGTTTCAAGATGTTTTTATTGACGACATCCCTTGTGAGCTACCTCCTAAACGAGGTAATGATGACCATGCAATTGAACTTCTTCCAGGAAGTTCACCGCCTAATAAAACTCCTTATAGAGTTTCTCAAGCTCAACAAGAGGAGATTATGCGGCAAGTGCATGAGTTAGTTGAGAAGGGTATGGTTAGGCCAAGCTCATCTCCATTTTGGTCACCTGTGCTATTAGTGCAAAAGAAAGACGGCACATATCGTATGTGTGTCGACTATAGAGCACTAAATAGGATCACTATCAAGAATAGGTTTCCCGTTCCACGGGTAGAAGACCTATTTGATAAGCTACAAGGATCGACCTACTTCAGAAGGGTTGACCTAAAAAGTGGCTATCATCAAATAAAGATAGTTGATCAAGACATTGTAAAGACCGCATTTCGTACTACATTTGGTCTTTACGAATACATTGTCATGCCTTTTGGCTTGACCAATGCACCAGCCACATTCAACCGCTTGATGGAGAAGCTGTTCAGGCCTCATTGAACCTTCACTGGAGTGTTCTTTGATGATATTACCATCTACTCTAATTCATTGGAGGAACACAAGCAACACCTCCAGGTAATATTTCAAGTTTTAAGAGAGAATAAACTTTATGTTAATCGAAAGAAAAGTGAATTTTTCTTGCAAGAGATTCAGTATTTAGGTCACATTATCTCTCAAGATGGCATCCAAATGGATCCATCCAAGTTAGAGGTAATAAAAGGATGGCCTAAACCAAGGAATCTTCATGAACTAAGAAGCTTTATAGGTATGTGTGCATACTATAGACCCTTCATAGAAAAGTTCTCACAAATTGTGGGACCATTACATGACCTAACAAAGAAAAGCGTTAGGTATCCATGGTCTGCTAAGGAAAACAATGCTTTCGAAAAGCTTAAAGAAAAGCTTATCTCTCAACCTGTGCTTACACTACCGGATCTCTCAAAACCATTTGAGGTCCAATGTGATGCTTGTGGTGATTGCCTTGGAGCTGTTTTGCTCCAAGAAGGGCACGCCATAGGCTATGAGAGTCGAAGGCTCGATCCTGTTGAGCAAGCTCTAGGCATATACGAAAAGGAACTCCTTGTAGTTCTACATGCCTTAGACTCATGGAAGCACTATTTATTGGGGACTCCTTTCATTCTGCGAACGGATCACCAAAGTTTTAAGTACTTCATGACACAGACCAAGCTCTCCGACAAACAAATGAGGTGGGCAAATTTCCTTTCGCAATTTCATTTTCATATTGCTCACATTGCTGGCAAGCATAATCAAGTAGCTGATGCACTCTCAAGACGGCCGAGAGTGAATGCGGTTTCCATAGCAACTCACAATGATCTATCTTCAATGATAGATGAGTATGCTATCGATCCCGATTTTAGAGATGTGATTTCAGCCCTTGCATTAGGGAAGAAAGAAGAACCATTTACTTTACAAGATGGTTATCTTCTCTATGGCAATAGACTATGCGTTACTAACTCACTACGGGAGAAAGGAATGTATGAATCTCATGCTCCACATTATGCGGGGCATAGAGGGATTCAATCTACCTTAAAGGGAATTGAAACATATTTCTATTGGCCTACCATGAAAGTGAGCATACAAGAGTATGTTTCCAAATGTGTGGTATGCCAAAAGACAAAATTTGATAGAGGGAAGCAACTTGGATTGCTTCAACCCTTGCCAATCCCTAATTCACCATGGGAGAGCATATCCATGGATTTTATCTTTGGATTGCCTAAGTCTATCCATGGGAATACGGGAATATGGACGATAGTAGACAGGTTTAGTAAACAAGCTCATTTTATACCTGTCAAAAAGACTATCAAAGCCCATCAAATGGCAACCCTCTGTATTTCACAAATTTTCAAGTACCATGGCTTGCCCATGTCCATAGTGTCGGATAGAGATCCTAGAATGACCGGTAATTTCTGGAAGGGTCTCTTTGAGAATTTAGGGACAAGGCTAAACTTCTCTTCGGCCTATCATCCACAAACGGATGGCCAAAGTGAAATAGATAACCTAACCATTCTCGATCTACTAAAAGCCTATGTAACGGAAGTAGATCAAAGATCCCAATGGGAGAAGTACTTACCCTTAGTGGAGTATGCTTACAATAACACTGTACATACTTCCACGGGAAAAGCACCTATTGAGGTAATTGAGGGAAGATCAAAAAGTCCCTTGCTACTTAAGGTACATGGGAAGATCTTCGCTGCAGATGAGTATAGCCGAGACCTACAAGAATCTTTCCAAAAGATTAAGGATGCTATCTCTATAGAATTCACAACAAAGGCAAAAGGCTACTGCTGACAAGCACAGAAGAGCCCAAGCCTTTAAAGAAAACGATTGGGTCTTGTTAAAGTTTCCGAAGGCTCGATTAAGGCACACGACAGGCAGGAATCCTACGGGCCACCAAAAGTACTATGCTAAACTAGCAAAAAGGTACTATGGTCCCTTCCAGATTCTTAGGCCAATCAACGAGATGGCCTATCAACTCAAGTTGCCCAATCATTGCCTCATACACAATGCTTTCCATGTGAGCCTATTAAAGCCTTACAAAGGAGAGCCACCTCAAGAACCAACTATTGAAGACCCACCGGAGATCGAGGACCAAGAGGAGGTGCTGCAGCCCGAGTCCATTCTCCGACATGAAGACAAGGTATTAAGAGGCGGTAAGACTATCCGACGATATCTTATTAAGTTTAAGAATTATCCTTTTGAAGATGCTAGATGGATGCAAGGCATACAATTAAAGGATAACCTAAACCTTGTCAATGCTTACAATGCTTCCCAAGAGTAAGCAAATGTACAAAATGTTAAAAATGAACAAAATTTTTGTCTTATAAGACTCTCTTTTTCTTTATTTGTGCACAAAAATGAAGTAGTATGCATGCTTAGATCAAGTTTGTGGAGACGACGTCTACCAAACACCAAGTAGATCTTGTCACTCTACTATGGAAGACTGATAGGACTAATGTGCAGACATGATTGCGGCAACCTCAGGCTCTCAAGCGCCAAATGGACTAGTCATCCATTATGGAATGATGTCGTAGGGTGACATAGGGATCCTCTACCCGCTAAGAAAAGGACTCATGAACATGCTTTATCTTCTCTACACCATAGTCGAGGACGACTATGATTTCAAGAGAGAGGTAATGTCATAATAATCAATATCTAATTCTCCTAAATGATTTTCTCATATTAAACTGATCATTTAATGTGGGGAAGGCCAGGGGAGAAAAAGCTAGAATATTGGTTAAGCTAGCAGACCGGCCACAGTAGGGATCCAAAGGAGGGAAAATAGGGATCCAAAGGGGGGGCCATCTGCAAAAGAGCCATGTGCAACAATGGGCTAAAAAGACCCTAAGGTTCAGCCCATTAAGACTTCCAAAATGCTAAGGTTCCAAAATTCAAAGGTTGTGTCCAAAGGTCAACCCTAGGGAAAATTGGATGCTTTGTGTGTGCCCTAAAAGTCTTTGCACATCCCTACATGGGAGGGGGCGAGCCCTAAAGGTAGGGGATGAGAGAGAAAGCCACACACACACACACAGGCTCCCTTTACACAAAGGGAATGAGGGACACATGTCAGCTCCCTAGGCCAGATGCCCACAAGGTGTGCCCAATTTCTATTGGATGACCCTTGAAGTGGACCAATGAGAATTAAGCTAGAGTAAATCTAGTTTAATTAATTTAAAAACATTTAATAAAAGAAACCAATGAGAATTAAGTCTCCTAGAAGACTATTGGGCAGTCTCCCAAGGGGTCCAATGAGCATTCAGGAGCCCCATGGCTTGCCTGATTCCTATTGGCCAGGAGGCAAAGGGGTCCAATGAGAGTTTAGTTTAATTATTTAATTACCTAAAGCTCTCAAAAAAGGGGAAAGGGGGACACATGTCAGAAGGCTATCACTTATGCTGCTTAATTGTAATTGGCTTGACTTGGGGAGGGCCAATGAGGCTTCAGCAAGAGCAATTAGCAAGAGGGCTCGCCCAAGAGAGAGAGGGGGCTGATTTTTTGCAAGGCATTATCACACACACACTCACACAAGCTCATGTGTGAAGAAAGAGAAGACTATCTCTTCCCAAGCTTTAATGGAGAACTCATCACCTACTCCAAGCTTGTGAGATAGAAGCCTACATCAACACTCTCTTGGCATGTGGATGCAAATCCAACCAAGAGCCAAGCTTCAATGCATGCTCATCTCCTTTACCAAGCTAATTACTAAGCTAAGCTATGCTAATATGAGTGATTATGTGAGGAGATGTACATCTTTCTCGTAAGATACTTCTTCTTCCTCTCAATCTACTCTCATACCCTGCTAGCTCTCACCATCTTCGAAGGTGTGTGAGATCTTGGGTCTGAGAACGGGGATAATTCAAGTTGTGTTTGTTAAGTGTTTTGCTTAGTGCATGAAGTTTCCATCTTCATTGCACTAGCTAGTCTTGAAGGAACACAAAGAATTGTATTGTACAATGTCTCTCTTGATGGGAGAAACCATAATACAAAGCCTTTTGGAGGGGGGACCGGCTCCATGAAAATCCGGTCCTCAACTGTTGTCAATAGCTTAATTGCTCTCTCTTTTGAAAGTATTGTCGATGCTATCTAACTAGGTGTTATGCTTTTTGTTGCTCTCTCCACCCAAGCACTCTTGTAATTCTCATTAGGAATCTATTCTAATGAAATGCCCACTATGTTCATGCTAATTTCTGCTACACATAAGTTATTAGGCCATTAAATGTTACATGCCTAGAGAAAAGAAAAAAGAATTTAGACAAATAAGAAAAAAACAATGTAATTTTTTTTCATGAAACTTACTCTTTTCAAACTCTTTAGACATCTCATCAAGGGACAATGCACCTCCTTTGACTCGTGCAGCAAACGCGAGAGAGTAATCTTCATCTCTTGGGAATGGGTTTCAAGGCTTCTTCACTATCATCTTTTGTTCTTTGTGCTGTAGTAGGAAGCTTTATCTTTGGCCCTTAATTTTCTTCTCTTTTCAAAGCTTGAAAATATCTTCTTGATGCTCCCAAAGGTCACCATCACGAAAAGCCAATTGAAAAAGTTATCATATCCCTTGGATGTTATGCTTGGCACCCCTCTCACCCTTCTTCGACTTCTTTGTTGCAAGTCCTACTTGGTCACAGAGTCTGACTTTGAAAGATTTATTTTTCTTTTTACCATGACTTACATGATCGACCCACTCATTGTGAAAATAACGTACCTTTTGAAGAAATGACATGGAAAGTCGCATCTGTGAATCTATATTATGATCCCATGTCAGTGTTTTAGCATCCTCATCATAAAGACCTGTGTAAACCCATGCTAAAATTGTCTTGTAGCTATCAACAAATGGATACTCTGCACAAAGCTCTTTCTTGGCAACAAGAGAGTGTGTTCAATCAAGATCAAAGTACTTGTAACTCTCAATTTTTGACTTAACAAAGGATGATTTATCTGAACAAGTCTTCAAATCAAGCTCTTTCTTGGCAACAAGAGAGTGTATTCCACCAAGATCAAAGTATCTGTAACTCTCAATTTTTGACTTAACAAAGGATGCTTTATCGGGACAAGTTTTTGAATCAAGAAGAACAAGCAATGAAAGAACATTGGTGGTTGGTTTTTCTTTCATATGTAACTTCTAATTACTTACATGAGTAGGAGTTATGAAACAAACTTTCAAAGGTGTTGTCTAAGTAACTGGGTCAAGTGGTGGGTGATCAATTCTATCAACAAGCAAGATGAGAGGTCTCTCGTCAATCATGTTAAACCTTTTAGTCCTCTCATGAACAATGTTGAAATCAGAGTCACCAGCAGTAGAACTAGGAGCACCAGAACTAGAGGGAAGAGGCTCTCCTTCTTCATTTCAACTATTTCATGAATTTCTTCAACATCTCTACCACCATTTGAGTCATTGTCATCACTGTCTCCACTTCATCTAAATATTTAAAACTTGAATCACCTTCGTAACCACCTTTCATGTTGTAGAGATTGTCTTGAAATTCGACAAAAGACGAAATATCTAGCAAAAAGCAGACCAAAATAAGAAGAGTGACAAGAAATGTGAAGATAACCGTGTTTTAAAATTTTCACTCAACTTCAAATTTTGTTTTGAAAAAGTGAAACCAGAAAGTAAAGATCAAGTGTAACACTTGTATTCCAGAATACAAGTGCAAAGCACTCGTCCTACAAAATGCATAAGCTAATTTCTTTAATTTTAAAAAACATGTGCTTCACATTAGTATTTTACAATACAAGTGCTTGGTACTTGCATTCTAGCGTGCATTACATTTGTATTCTAGAATAGAAGTACAAAGTACTTGTCTTCCAAAATATAATTATAGAGCACTTGGTTTCTCTAAAACAAGTAGCATGTAACTCTATTTGACATCTACATGAAACTAGTTTTTGTTTTTCTGAACACAAAATTCAAAGATAATTGAAAAAAGTTTAGTTCCACTTACTCATTTGCTAGTTAGCATGGAATCTTTGAATTTGTCTTGTTGAGAAGTTGGATACACTTCTTATATCTTGAAATCCTTGCGTGTAAGTTTGAACGCATATTTCTTCTCTTTATCATTCACAAATTGTTTTTCTTTCCCTTCTACAAGGCAATATACGATATCTTGCAAGGTATTTTCTCTGACATCCACAAGACGACCTACCACTTTGAAGACGACCTACCACTTTGAAGCACTTTCTTCATTAATGGGACCTTTCTTGTCAATGACACAAGGAAATGGAGTAAGAGGTTCAACAATTGTTTGATTGTGCACAAAAACACCTACTTGAATTGACCAAGCATAACCTTCATGTTTCTTATGTCGTGCATGCTCCCAAAGGATTTGAACATCATGAGCTTATGGTTTTTTTAATTTATGAGAGGTAGAAAGCATACCTCTAGGGGGGACAATGACTCTCTCTAAATGCACCATCAATAAAGTCTCGTTAATACCTTGAGCTTATTCTAGAAAGTGATGAGCAGCTACCATTGAACATTGTCATCAAGGAGCACCACTTCCAAAAGTGGGAGGAGGTGGAAGAAGTTTTATTCTAGAATCTACTCCAGCTATTGACAACATATCCTAGGTGCTTGAAAGTGAGGGTTGATGGGAGCATGTTTACTACACAAGGGATAGAGTGAATCTGTACGACCTGAACCAATTGGGGTAGTTGAACTAGATGGAGGTTGATTAGCAAGAGTAGATTGTTGACCTCTTCTTTGTTTCTTAGAAATGCGAGCATCACCAGAACGAGAAGCCATTATGAAGAAGAAGCTACAAACATTGACAAAAGAACCATAAATTCTTGATATCAAGCATACAAATCCAAAATATTTACTTAAAAACAACAAGAAGCATATTAAACTTGCAAAAGCTAAAATAAAGAAGATAAAACAATCCCTCATATTTCAAGGCTTTCTTAAGAAAAAAATTAAGAATTTATACAAAAAAAAACCAAAGCATATCTTTATGTCTCTATTTATGGAACAATAGATCTTTTATATGTTAGCAAAATAATACCAAAAGAAAGTGCATCATGCTAATCCCACCTCCGTTGCTCTAGTGACCCAACAATAGGTACTTTGCGGAGTGGCTAGAGCAACACTTGACGGTTGAATCTCCAAGCCAACCATATAATCGCACAAATTTTTGCAACAAGTACTTTCTTGACCAAGGAAAACCAAAGAGAGTATTTTATATCATCCAACCTATCCTCATCTAGAAGTACATAAAGAATAGAAGAATTAGTGTTGCTTCCTTGTTGTGTCCTTATGCATATAACAACAAATTTGCACCATGTATATAAAGATCTACACAAAGAATGTACCAAACAAAAAATGGCAACTTCCTATGCACAAGATTTCCCAAGCACAGTTCTCTTTGCATCCACAACCCATCATACAGTGAGTGCACGGATGTGTGCGTGCGTGCGCGCGGTGCATGCGGGAAGGGGAGACACACAAGACAATGTAGGTGGAGCAATCTCAAGAAGTAACTCAAGTGATTGAGGTGCTACTTATCCTTATGTATAGAAAGAATAAGGAAGCGTGTATACACAATGGGCGGTTGCTGGACAATGGACGTCCGGCCCCAGGCAAAGGTGATGCACTGATAAGTGAGACCTACTAGCTAAACTAGTAGAAACTAGGTGAGAGACTCTCTCAACCTATGTCCACTGGCTCACTCTGTTGATCTATACACAATCCTATTGACTCTAATGGTAGGCAAGTGTGTGTACCCACGCTAGAGCCTGCATGTAAATCCCGCAGACTACTCTGTATGGTCTACAAAACTCCACTATGCATCAAGCTAGTGTCAGCCACTGCATGATTGACAACCCCTGCAGCTGCTAGATCGGGCTTCAACACTAATTAGTTGAACATGAGACGCCCAAACGTTGACAAAATTTGCACAAACCTGTCTATCTACAATCACTGCATCATCAAGACTACCCATCGCGTATGGATGTGTCACTGTCCACACTAAAAACCTACGTCTGTGTCACCCATAGGCAAAATTGTACATTTTGGTACCAACTCATCAGCCTCTAACATTAACATATAAAAAAACTCCATATCTGTCAACTCTATCTGTGTCTTTAGGGAGTAGGATTGTTCTACCTCTACCTGCACAAAGTCTGACAACACTTCCTGTGTCTCACTAGAGCACTGCCGCTCTATCTCTCTCTTTACAAAATCTACTGGCATGTCTTGCACGGCTAAATGATCTGTCTCGTGAGCATGGTGGAGCTCACCTGCAAAAGCAACACATCTTTCTCTCGTTCAAACCATGCTAATAAAAAAATCGAGACTACGCCAGGCTGCTACGCACTCCTCTGGCAATCACTAATGAATTGCAATGCATTTGGAAAGGCTTCTCTCTAAGCAGTATCTGACCACCAAAATTTGCTAACTATCTCACTAAAATCAAGCTTTGTCTCAGCTGAGGAACATAGCGCACATGCCGTAGCGTGTATGACTCACCACTGGGCAAAGACAAACAAACGTCTCTTGCACCTTCTATGTCAAATGCCCAACCCTCGGTCAAGTGCACACAATCAAGTCTCCCACTAGAAAATGTGCTAAAACACTCACGAAATGGTGTGACGTGGAAAGCAGCATCGCTATCTAGTAACCACTGTGGAGAAAGTGTGCTAACCATAGACAAATCTGCAAGAGGTATACTGGAGGAAAGCGTGACATCACCATCACTGGCATAGACTACCACTGGAATTGCCTCTTTAACATGTGTCAAAGCCGTATTTGCATCTTGCATACATCTTTGCTTCTATCTCATACGTCTGAAACAACGATGTCCAATGTGCACTGTGTGACTGGAATGCCAACATTGCAAGTCTCGGCAAGAACGAGATCATCGTCTCTCAAAAGTCATCATAGTGGACTCTACACTTTCACTTAGATCTGCAACCATAAGTGAATGGCTAAGAACCGAAGTATGGTGAGAAATTTGGGAAAAATCTGGCAGAATCATCCCTGTAAACTAAGCAAAACCTTAAGTACAATCATAAACCATGCCAAACTGGCAACAAAAGTAACTCGACCACTACACAATCATCAAAAGCATGATGAATCGCATCAAAATTTACGCTCACATACGCATAAAGCCAACTTCACAATCTGCAAACTCTGCAAGATAAACTGGGACAAACTCCTCAACTGAGTGTAAAGCGCATAACCATATATAAAAGTAGAGAGAAAAATAGCTCAAAATGCATCCCACAAGAGAAAATGCCTGCAACAAAGTCTACAAAAACCTATGACTACCTGCCTGTAGCCACACAAGCATACGCAAATCCTCACTCCTACGAGAGTGGGTACAAGAACACCAAACTGTGTCCAAATTGACAAAATTTGTCAAAGTGAGAGTAAACACTCGATCACTGTCAAAGTGGGAGTCTATCTTGACTACTAAACCATCAGAGAGAAAACTACGGATATGCATAAACCATGGCAAGAATCAAGGAAAAATCCGGTAGATTTTCCTTGGAAACTAAGCAAAAACTCCAAAATCTCACCAAATACGATGGAAATAGACACTCACTGTCTCAATAGCAAACTCCACAAATGGCATAGCAGTGCCAAAACCCTGGCAAAATACCTCACTCTTGATCGAGTGGCTCAATGGACGTATACCTATCCAAAAACACCTGCGAACCTACTACCTCTGAGCTATGGCTGGCTCAAACTGTATCCGCATAATGCATACATAGCATGAAACTGCACAAAACTGTGCAAAAACTGCTCTCTAGTGCTCCACACAAGCTGCACTGCAACCTATGAGCAAAATCGATGGAAAACTCGTAACTACTATCTCATCGATTGGTAAACACGTCGATAAGAGTTGAGTGCACTCTAGGAAAAACCCGCTCCAGAATGGGTCGTCGGAGCCAAAAATGTCAATATGTGCCGTCGAAACCAAAAATTGAGAATATCGAAGCTGGAAAATTGTCGTCGATATCGTCTTTTGCCGCCGGGTGGAAGCATTGATGTTGTGTTGAGAGAACGCTGGATGTTAGCTTCCGCTGCTGAGTGGAAGTGCGCTAGCCAAATAGCCGCCTGATCGATGCCGAAACCAATGTGCCAAGCCGTAAACGCAAAACACAAACAAAAGTGCTAAAATTAGTGTCATAAATCGATGCCAATACGGCTAATCACCGATGCTCCCGAGCCAATTCAAAACGCGGATGTTGAGGTTGCTGAAAAACTGTAGCCGAGGAGAAGCCAAAAGAGAGGGTTCTCTCTCTACCTCACTCTCGCTCACTCTCGCTCTCACACTCTCTCCCAGCTGTCTCTGAAGCGGAGTGGAGGAGTCAGGGATTCGAAGGTCGGGGGTGTGCACCCACCCTTACACACATGGTCTGTTAATGTCAATTTTAAAAAAAATCAACTTTTACTATCGGACATCGATGGGAGGAGAGTGTGTTGTGTGTGATTCCAGAGCCCCAAGCTTCTCTGCTCTCGGCCTGCAAATCCTCAACAACACTACGCATAGCACCCTTCTCCCGGTGCTGCCCAAGTTTGCAGTTCAGTTTCAAGCTTTAAATTGCTCTCAATTGCAAACCCCCTCTCGGCTGCTCTCTTGTTGCTTAATTTTCTCAAGCTTTCCAAGGCTCATAATTTTCAATTGCTCACCATAATTGCTTTAATTATCTATAGTGAGGCTTTCTTTCAATTGCAAATTCCCCCAATTCGCCTTGCTCATCCCCTCGTTTGCTAAGACCTGCTTTGCAATTGTTGCACACAAACTCCAAGCTAACGTTCCTCTGCACAACCTGTCCAACCTGCTTTTTGATTCTCATGAGCTACTCGCTACAATGCTTTTCTTCCAACTGTGAGCTATACACACACAGTGTGACTTGGTCGATCCTCCCCCTTCAGTGCTTGATTTCTTGATTGTGCTTAGCTTCATGCTCCAAGCTCTCGACTATCTTGCCTCGATGCCTTGCAAGGTGCCGACTGTGCCAGAAGCTCCCAAAAATAGATTGTCTATTGCAGATCTAATTTCTTGCTTGATTCTCAGAGAATCATTAAGATCTCCCACACACCCAAGAGGGACTGCGTGTGCCAAGAAGCCGGGATCTGATGGCTCCAATCCGATGCCCCCGAGCCGGATTTTCTGTTGCCGAGCTCAAGCCACCATGGCCAAGCTCTACGCTCTCGTGTTTGTCACCGAGAAGCGGTTGCACGTGCATCGTTCATCGTCGTACCTAGGGGATTCACCATGGAAAACTCACCCCACCACGTAAGTGTAAGGGAGGGAGGTTTTTTTTACAATCTACATAAGCGTATAAGTTAGGGATAGGCCCACAATAATTTATCTCCCAAGATGAAAAATAAAGGAGGGGGTATCATATTTAGGCGGCTGATTGGGGGGGGGGGGGGGAGAAGTAAGAAAAGGGAAAAATGAGAGGAAGTTTTTGTGTTTCAAAATTATGGATTCCCAGAAGAGTTTGCCCTCAAATTTGTGAGTCAATAGCTAAAAGGATACATGTAAGAACTAACACTTCTTTGTATCAATTGCTTGTCTTGTGATTATAGTTCATTTGTTGAGGGATGATAGCTATAAAGAGTTTGTATAGATGAAAATTTACATGGAGAACCTAACAAAACTTTATAACCATGTTTTTTTAGTAATTTAGATGGGTCATAATTGACGAGTAGCTATAGTATAGGCTGAACGGGCACATAATTTGAAAGTCAAACTAAGACACATTGAGGGTACATCTAGTTATCAACAAAAGTGGTTCCTTAGTACATTGTCAATCACTATGCTACACACTCTTTGACTAGTTTTACTTAGCTACATCATGTGAGACCTAAATTATATATGTAAGATAGGGATATGATAGTTTTTTGCATTGGTTGTCGTATAAGCGTAGAAAGGGGGTCATATTCCCTAATATGAGTTGTATATAGGGGTTTTATCAAAGTTGTTCGCTCGTACGGGGAGCTGGAGAACATGAAGATGGAGATGGAGATGGAAGAGAAATACCTATATACGACCTTTGGAGAGAGCAAACCCTTCTCGTTGTTTTGTGGAATGCAAGAATACAACAAAGTTGTATTCTAGAATACACTTGTGCTACAAACTTGTATTCCAGAATATACATGTGTTACAAACTTGTATTTTAGAATATACCTGTGTTGTACTTTTGTAATCTGAAATACAAGATTGTTGAAATCTTGTGTGTCTAGAATAGAGAAGTGCTAAAACTTGTATTCCAGAATACAAGATTGAAGTACTCTTGTCTTCTAGAATACACGAGTGTAAGAAAAAAAAATGAATCCTAGTATATTTATAGACAACAAATGAACAAAAATTCTTACACTCGTGTATTCTAGAATACAAGTGTAGTGCAAAGTTGTATTTTTGAAAATAACTTGAGTACAAGTTTTTATTGAAGAATACAAGAATCTTGCACACACGGAGTTAGGTTTTTGAACGAGCTCAACGGAGCGAGATTTAGAGTGAGTTTTTTTTTTTTTTTTTTTTTTGGGAGGGCCGCTCTCCCTACCTCTCCTTCCTCCTCTCTGCGCCCATGTGCTTCCTCCTCCCCACCATCCTCCCTCTCCTCCATCTACTCCTCTAACTGCCCTCCCTTCCTCCATCTCCTCTTCTAGCAACCACCCTCCCTTCCTCAAGGTCCTCCTCTTCGGGCCAGTCCCTTCTTCCTCTCTCTTTCCTTGTCACTCTACAACACATAATCCTCTCTCTCTCTCTCTCTCTCACACACACACACACACACACACACACACACACACATACACACACACACACATCCAAACCTTCTCTCTCTCTCTCTCTCTCTCTCTCTCTCTCTACAACACATAATCCTCTCTCTCTCTCTCTCTCTCACACACACACACACACACACACATACAAACACATCCAAACCTTCTCTCTCTATCACTCTCTTTGTCTCTCGTATCTCTCTCTTATCCCCCCCCCCCCCTCTCTCTCTCCACCATCCCCACCCTTGCCTTCCCTCTTGTACCAAAGTGAGATGCACCCCTCTGTCACCCCTCTCTCCCATCCCCCACTCCTCCCTGTGTGTGTGTCTGTGCTCGCCACCATGCAATATCGCTTGTGCCTCTTGTTTTTTTGTGAAAAAGGGGGAGCAGCAAGAGAGAGCGATAGCGAGAGGGCCCGATTGGGTGGGAGAGAGAGAGAGAGAGAGGGAGAGAGAGAGAGAGAGAGAGAGGAAGGAGAAGGAAAAGAGAATTTTTAACGTCGTGGGAAACTACCCCAAGAGACCTCAAAGATCTATTTGATGAGAGTTGAACTAAAGGATTTTTATACAAGAGGAGACAGAAGGGAGGGGAGAGAGAGAGAGAGAGAGAGAGAGAGAGAGAGAGACGGGGGGGGGGGCAAAAATTGTGAGACTCGGGAGAGAGTGGAGCCTATTTTTTAATAAAAAAGAGGAAAAGAGAGGGAGTGAAAGGGGGCTTAAACCAGAAAAAATAATCCTCCCAAAAGCACTAGCGATATTTTGGTTTAAGATTTGCTCTTGCCCTCTTTAAAAAAAAAACTCTCCACTCTCTCCCTCTCACAATTTTTGTCCCCCCCCTCCCCGTACGCCGGTCCTCCTCCTTCTCTCTCTCTCTCTCTCTCTCTCTCTCTCTCTCTCTCTCTCTCTCTCTCTCTCATTTTATTTTGTAACTAGACATTGTATTAGATCCACCAAGATTGCATCAGTTTGGTCTCATCGGTAATTTTGTCATTTGAAAATGCTTAATATAACATTTCATTCCAATTTTTTTAATGTAATGCTTCATTCAATTTTGTTATGGACTCGAGGGACGGTGTGGTGGGGGGTAGAGAGAGAGAAAGGGAATAGGGGATGAAGAGAGCGGTGGCAAGGCATGAGAGAGAGAGAGAGAGAGAGAGAGAGAGAGAGAGAGAGAGAGAGAGAGAGAGGGGGGGGGGGGGGGAAGCGAATTTCTAAAAGAAAAACAAGATATCGCTAGTGCCTCTTTTTTCTTTCCCTTTTTTTTAGAGTTGAGAGAGAGAGAGAGAGAGAGAGAGAGAGAGAGAGAGAGAGAGAGAGAGAGAGATTTTATTATCGTCCTCGGAGGTCAAATATGACCTATGGGACCAAAGTTACATGTGATGTAGTATGTGTATGGCTGATGAGTGACTCTCGATGCTCCAAAATTGTAGTGATGAGAGTCGCAATGGAGAGCCCACACTTTGGCTGGGAGAGGAAAGTGTGTAGGTCTAAGTTATGGCTGAAAATGTGAGAGAAGCAAGTTCGGATGTGATCATAAGCTGAGCACTCTAGTAGTGTGTGGTACTCAGACTCTCGAACTTGCAGTGAGCATAATGTGCACAATCGATTTGACTCTTCTCCATTGCTCCAACGCCCTATCTCGCATCGAAGGAAATGGGAGCTAAGCCGAATTGCTGCGATAGTGCATATCGCGGACAAGGGAATAGGCTCAAGCATGGAAGTGTGAGTACGGTTTCCTCTCTCATCGAAGAACATGGTTTTGTAGTTGGGGGCAATATAGGTGGTGTAATGTATGAAGCGTGACCCACCGGATTTCTCCCAAGCCGTAATACATTGGCGTTGTAGAAAAGCTTCATTCACTTGAGAGTCAATTGAAGCATCATGTAGCAAGTGTAATGCATCCCATCTCCCAAACCACTTCTTTATGTCTTGCATCCATCCCGTGCTCAAGATCTTGCTTTTATGCGTCTTTTGAACTTTTTTTCTTGCTTCCCATGCAATTGTAGGAAGTCGATGTGAGGGGTTTTGACGCATCTTTATCATGTACTCCACAACCCTTTCCATGCCCATAACCTCAATTGGAAGAGATCCCGACTCAAGAAGTAGGAGCATATATGGTGTTTGTGTCTTAACTTGGAGAAAGTTTGTAAGAAAACGCTTTTGGACATTCTCAAACTCTTTCCAAGTAGACTTTGAGGTGCTCCCGCCCCACACTTCAACTCCATAAAGAAGAACCGGTGTCACCAATTCATCAAAAAGATACTTCTTGAGAACCCAACACTTGATGTTTCCCGCATTACACATGTTCTCAAATGCATAATATGCTCTCTTTCCCGCTTCCAAATGACGCATAGCACATTCATGCCACTTGTGATTGGATGGAACCTCAAGGCCAAGGTACTTAAAGCTCTCAACAACTTCAAGTGTCTCGTTGTTGTACACAATGCATGGCTTCTCCTTATTGTTGGTTTTCACAAGCATGACCTTTGTTTTGGATTCATTTACAATCAGCCCACTATGCAAGCAAAAGTTCTCAAGGACAACCATAAGCTTTTGTGCATCTTCTAAAGTGTGTGCTAGAAGCACTACATCATCCGCATACAACAAAATCATGATTACCGCATTGCAAATAGTGACCTCTTCAATGCCTTCTTCTTGCATAAAGTCAAGTACCATTTGTTCCAATTGATCGATGCATAGACCAAAGAGAGTTGGTGACAATGGACATCCTTGTTTAACCCCAATAGTGCTTACAAAAATTTCTGAAATTTCTCTTCCCATGCGCAATTGACAAATCACCTTCTCATAGATTCGAGAAACCGCAAGCATAAACTCACTTGGCACTTGGAGTTCTTCCATCCTTCTCCACAAATTGTTAAGTGGAATCATATCAAAGGCTTTCTTAAAGTCCACAAAACAACAATACAATCGCTTGCCTTTCAACCGACTTTCCTCCATGAGAACACGAAGAGTGACAAGATGATCAATGGTGCTATGGCATCGACGAAAACCCGCTTGTCCCTTTGCACGCTTGTCATTCTCTTCAGCCCAATCACTCAATTTCATCTCCATTATGCACCCAAACAACTTTGCCATAAGAGACCCAATCATTATAGTCCGGTAGTTGCTTACATTCTTTACATCCCCTCCTTTATGCAAAGGCTTAACCCAATTAGTACTCCAATCATAAGGCATACCATGTTGAAGTGCAAGGTTGAACATATCACACATCCACTCATGGATAAAATCTCTCGTCCATTTGATCATCTCCGGCTTGATACCTTGAAGATCTCCCGCTTTGCGAGTGGCCAACTTTTCAAGCCCATCGCATACATCCTCAATAGTAAAAAAAGACGGCATACATGGGAGTGAACCATAAAATGGCATTTTTTCAGTATTTGCTTGCTCATATAATTGCCTACAATGTGTGTACATATCCACTAGACTCAAGTTACCAAAATTCTCAACCCGCTTGCCTCTCAAGTTTCTCCAAAATCTTCCACATGCATGTGCCTTTTCTTGGACTTGAAATTCTTGTTGCTTTACTTCCCATCTTCTTCTCTTCTTTTGAATCAATGCCTTGTATGTATGCAAATGACTTTGATAGTTGTCTTTGTCCATAGTTGCATCAAGCTTTATCAAGGACTTTCGAGCATCTTGACATTCTTTATCAAACCACCTTTTCAATGATCTATCTTTGTTGATACCATGGAGATGCTTTATGGCAAAGCATTCTTCCGCACAAGAACAAATAGCTTTCTTGAAAGCTTCCCATTTAGTTTCCAATGGTGCATCACATTGAAGCTTTGTCATCCATAATTTTTTCTCAACCATTTCAATGTACATTGGTGCCCGTTTGAAATCCATACATAGTGATAACTTTTCTTTCCTTTGGCTGAGATTATCATGCTTAGTTGCTTCTCCACATGAAAGGTCAATACATAAGGTGCGATGGTCGGATTCCGGGGTCCATTGACCAAACATAAAACTCTTTATGCGATACATGATGGCTTCAGAGAGTAGCATATAGTCAATCACACTATCCCCATTATGTCTCCTACATGTAAATCCATTGGTTCCACTCCACAAAGATACACCATTGGCAATGAGCATACCCGTGCTATTACACATGTGTAAAAGTAACTTTCCATAGTGATCCGGCTCTTTCTCATCCATTGAAGTACGATCATACAAGTGAACTTCCTCCAACTCCCTTGAAATGTATGGCATATCAAATTGTTGAGTATCATGTTGCAATGTTTTTGTGCGAGCATTCATATCCCCAAATACAATAACATCACCTTCACCTTTGAAATAAGCAATGTCCTCTTCCAAATCAGAAAATGGTTGATCTCTATTCATGCAAGCATAAAAGGGAGAATCATGATGAGGAATGTAGCAACCGGCTACAAAAATGGGTGCTCTTTTTGGTGTCATAATTTTCAGCCATACATAACGTTTGTACTTGTCATCTTTCACAATTGATACAGAATCTTCCAATCCTTTCTTAACCATACATGCTAACCCTCCTTGTCCTCTTCGTTGCTTGAGATTCTTTGACCACATCAATGAATGTACATTGTAATCCTCCAAGCCGTTAATCCTTTGTGTATCATGCTCCCAAGTTTCAACAAGAAGTACAACATCGGCTTTGCTTGTTAGTTCATCAATGCCAACCCCCCGCATTCCATGGGTATCCATTACAATTCCAAAAGCATATTTTCAATTGTAACTCGGTCTCATAGGTCACGCATCCCTATTTGCTTGAGAGACTTGCCTCCTCCTTGGGCACATTTTCTTCATGAGAGATCTCCTTGTTTTTATTATTCTTTTCCTCATATGCCTTGCGACGCATATTTTGTTGCTTAATAGTGCGATCTTCACATACAAAACATTTTGTATCCCTCAAATAGATCCAACTATTATCAAGGATAATCTTTCGCTTGGTCTCATCCGGCATGGTGCATACAATTGGCCGTTCTCCCGAGCGAGGAGCTCCTTGCTTCCCTACTCTGTGTGCTCCATAGACCATAACTCCGGACATGCCAAAGTGGGTTTTGAAGAAATCTTCAATAACAATGGCAAGAGAATGAGGTGTCTCTAACTTCTCTTCGGGAATTCCACGAATAACAATGTTCTTGGAACATCGCTCATGTTCCTTCAACTCCTCCACATCCACATTCTCAACATTCTTTGTTTGAACCATAGCTTGCATGAGTGAGGAATTAGAAACCACATTGCTACCACATACATCAGCCCAAGACTTGTTTGTGCATACATTTTTCATGTCGCATACATCCCGGCTCATAGTGTCAAATTTCTCCTCTTTCAATACATGGTCATGCTCTACTTTGCTCATCCGCTCCTTCAAAGCATTCAAGTCCACAAGAGAGCGTTTACATTCCTTGACTTCCTCTTCAAGTTGCATCAAACGTGTTGTTTGCATCTCAAGTGTCCTCTTGAGATTCTCATTCTCAACCACAAGTACCCTTAGTGTGCCATTCTCCATTGCAAGTGCTCGTAAGTCTTCGCCTTGTTTGTTTACGGTCTCTTGCAGTGATACCAAGTACGCCATGATCATGGTTTCCGATGTCGTTGGTTGGGTGGTTGTGTTGCTATCTCCACACTTAGGAGATTTTGGATCATTTTCCACAATGGTTGTGGACCTTGTTGAAGAAGAAGAACCCTTGCGAGTGCCGGAAGACACTGTATGTAAAATAGGAGATGAGAATCAATTTTGTTGAACCTGTTCACTTCAGAAATGCTGCTACAGAAACGCCTTCCATAACTCTGAAAATTTCTGTCTTTACATCAATGCGTAGAGGACTTCGTGCTCTTCGATTGAGGCTATAGATCACCCAAATCAGAGTTCGGATGAAGAAGTTATGATCAAAAGAGTGGACTGCTGTCTACTAGGTCAAAAAACGGCTACATTTTTAGAGAGAGAGAGAGAGAGAGAGAGAGAGAGAGAGAGAGAGAACGGGTTGGAGGGATCATGAGAGGGGGAGAGGCGAGGGGGTTTAATGTTAAAAAAACTAGAAGGCACTAGCAAAATTGCTAGTTCCTTGTTTTTTAGAGAGAGAGAGAGAGAGAGAGAGAGAGAGAGAGAGAGAGAGAGAGAGTCTTTGGAAGAGAGAGCAAGATAGATAGTGAAAGATATATAGAGAGGGAGAGTCAAGAAGATAGAGAGATAGTATGTGTGAGAGAGAGGAGGTCCTTGGCTACTCCACTAGAGGGAGGGGCGGCAATGGGCGACGGACCACGGTGGCAGGAGTAGGGGCAACACATGGTGGTTGTAAGCTAGCACCACTAACCACCGGTGGCGGGCTAGGATGGTGGTGGTGATGGGTGCTAAGGGTTGGCAATAGGAGTTAGTGGTGGTGGGATGGAAAAAAAAAGCTCGCTCCATAATTGTCCCCGCACACATGTATTCTAGAATTCAAGGAGCACAAAGTTGTATTCTAAAATATGAGGAGCTTGCAATATGTATTATGGAATACAGTTGTACTGCAAATTTGTTTTCCAAAACAAACATTGACACAGAGATCGTCATGTTCATTTTTAAAAATTAAATGAGTTGTATTACAAAAATTAAAAAAATTATTTTCTAGAATACACTAAACAGACATGCCGTGAAAATTGCTTCAAATACTTTTTTTTTTTTGGTCAAACAACACTTTCAAAAAACAAATTTGTATTCTAATATACAAGTTAATGACACATTAGTGCCAAAACTCAAGATTAATGCTTTATTTTAGTAGATTTAACAATTTGGTTGAAAATGTTTTATTTTAAATTGTCTAAAATATTACCAAAAAGTAAAAGGCTCTAAAATTTACAAAATTTATACTTTAAAATTTTTTGTTGAGACAAAATTGAACCATTTTACGTATTTAAAAAAGTCTTAAATGCTAATTCAATAATTTTATTGCAAAAAACAACAAATTTTTTGGTTAAAAATGATCAAACTCAAAATTTTTATCTTTTGTTTAAACAAATTTTTGTAGCAATAAAAAAGTAATATATCAAAACATGAAATAAAAATCATACCTGAAAATAAACGATGGAGCAAAAAGTGTTGTTTGCAAAAACGTGCTCTAGAGATTAAATGCACAAAACTCTGAAGAAGAGTGACTCAAAATGAGATTTTGAGCTCCTTTTCAAAGCATAATCAATTTTTTGTTTTTTATTTTTCTCTTTTTAATAATATTAAAAAATCTACATTTGAACAGGATAAGAAGTGCTTATTAGGACTACTCAAATTCATTCTAACAAGAGCCAAAGCTAAAGATTTCCTTTGTGGAATCATTTTTCTTTCCAATTTTCTCTTAAACATGTCATTTTCAAGCACTTCTGAATCTTTCACTTAACTCTTCCTTAATTACACCACCAACAGAGAATAATCATTCTAGCAATGAAGAGACAATTAGCCAAAGGTTGCAAGAAACACCGGACATGGAGTTGGATAGTGCTTTTTGTTCTCAAGGAAATGTTGAAAGTGTTGAGGATTCAAATGGTACTCTGAGCAAAGAAAAAAGATTACTCAAAGGAGAAACTCTGAAAGAAACTTGTCGAGAGTATTGTTGTGCAAAGAATTACTTAGGAAGTTAAGGCTTCAACAATATCAAGCAAGAAAGAGAAATATTCTTTGGTGAAGCGATCTAACCAAAATAGGTTTTTACGTGCATAAATTGGGATAGCAAATGAACACATAACATATACAGTTTTGGATGAAATTATATGTTGAAGATGTTTTGTAAAAGTTTTTTTTCTTGAGCAATCAACGTATGAAAAAAAATTCGCACGTTCAAGATTTGGAGAGGAGGTTATACAATGCTCATACACATTAGGTGATACTCCAGAGCTATCATTTTTAAAGAATTGGTTGGATGTATTTGTGGGTTACAATGGTGAAAATCTTTCCAATTGTAGGTTTACAAATAACTTTACAATGACAAAGGTTTACAATCTTTATGCGCTAAAACTCTCAAGGAATGGAACATGCCGATTCTTTCTTTTTGCTCATTTCTAAGAGTTTAGAGAAACCACTTCTCGCATGTGAAGATTTAAAAAAAAACAAGAATGGGTGTGTGTCAAATTTGTGCAGAATTAAAAGTGAAGCGAGACACAACCAAAACATCAAAGCAAAGGTAAGCTTGATTTGGATTTTGAAGTTCAAATATAATTTTTTAGCCCATTCTATTCAATAACTAATAATGTTGTTTTATTTTGAAGCTCCTATTCAACTTGCACTCAAAATCCACTGAGAACAAAAAAGCACAGAGAGACAAAAGCTAGCAAAGCATAGGAAAAAGTGTCTAGAACACAAAGATGACACTTGAGATTGGTCACTGATGGGATGGATCAAAAGAAGACTTTACTACCTTGTTTTTTACGAGATCCAAAAAATCTAAAGGAAGAAAATTTTGTGGAGCTACATGTGGTTGGAGCACTTATCTTCAGCGGTGTCATGACATCCACCAAAGTTTTCATCAACTAACCTAATCTACATAGCGATCCAAGTCTCACAGTCACTGTGATCCAAAAGATTTTGAATGAGTGGCAATGAGAACTACTAGGAACATTGTACCATCTTGACAACACAGCTCGGGAAAACAAGAATCAAGTGTTGATAACTTACTTAAGCATGCTACTGGAAAAAGAGGTTTAAAGAAGGTCAAACTTGGTTTTGTATTAGTGGGGCATACTCACAATCAACTTCACCAAATGTTCACTAGAATTTCATGAAACTGGCAAAAAAAGTGCATTTGATCTTCCTAAAATTTATGAAGTGCTTAAGGAATCTTACAAACCTCAACCAAAAGTACATGTTCTTAAAGGAACATATGATTTCCATGAGTTTGCCATTGGTGAAGCTTTAGGTACATCATCCTTTGTGTAGGCATAGTTTTCAACATCAATTCAAGATGAAGAAGAAAGATGGTGAAACTCAACTTTGGTGCAAGAAGTATTCTAACACAGAATCATGGCATCCTGATGATGGTTTAAAATCTAGATACATGCTATTAGCATCAACAAATGAATCGGCAAAAGCTCTAAATGTATAGTTTCCAGCATGTTTGATGGAGTGGTGGTTTAGTTTCTTTGAGGAGCAAAAACAATTAATTGAGGGTCTTGAAAGTGACACAGCTAAAGTCATAAACTTGGATCCATTCTTTTGGTGTGTGCATCAATCAAACATTATTATTAATGATAATGTGTAGAGGGTGGAAATCAAGGGACTTAATTTAGAGAGGAGTTGGAGCAACTGGTGCATGGAGAGACTTGAGAAGCTTATGTAGGTTCAAGAAAGACAACACATAGAAGACAACAAGAGAAAGACATGTGGGAGGGGAATGTCAATGAGCTAATTGTGGGTGTCATGATTGCTATGTTAGCATCATGATTTTGAGAGTCGATGTCCATTTTGGAAAGTATTATGGTAAAGTTGCTACTGCCAAATAAGATCACCCTCTATGTTCTCAAAGTAGATATAAAAATTTGACCCAACGCAAAGCTATCACCATGCTGACAGCAGGATTCCAAGGAATTTTGCGATATTGGTGGGATGACTTAAATGAAGAAAGCAAAGTGTTCATTCTGCAAGTAGGAATTCCTGAAAACTTTGATAATGTTATTACTCTATTTTTTGATGCAATAGTAATGCAATTCTTAGGATCACAACAAAAGATAAAGGACAGGTACAGGGAAGTGTTAAGTATGGAGCCTGATTTACCCTTGTAATTTTCTGTGGTAAAAGGGCACATTTGTAAGGCCCCCATTATGAGGAGAAGCCATCGTGCGTGAAGGAAAATCACTCACCGGAAACCAAAATTTTCACGGACAAGAATCAGGGGCAACTTTAAAGGCCTCGGGGGCCTCCGCCCCCTAGACTTTTTTTTCGCCGGAATATTCTTTTTCGCTGGAATATTATGGCCGTACGGCGGTCGGAAAGTGGTCGGAAAACAACCAATCGGTTGGCAGGTGGCCCGTAGTCAATGGCGGATGGCCGGTGGTCGGAAGTCAATGGCCGGTGGCCGGTGGCCGAATTCAAAAGCGGACTTGTCTTCTCAAGGGCGGCCACACATGGGCGGATTGGAGGGTCGAATTTGGACTTATTCGCACAAGGGTGGCTACACATGGCTGTCTCTCATAAGAGAGGGCAGCCCTTTTGGCCTATAAAAGGAGGCCATTTCTACACACATTTCATAGTGTGAAGTTGATGCAACAAGGTGAGTGTGAGGTGGTGAGAGTGAAGCAAGGCGGGAGCTCCATTAAGGGTATAATCCCTTTGTAAACTACTTCTTGTTTTGAAGTACTAAAGCCATTGAGTGGCTGCTTTCCTGTGGACGTAGCCCACATTGGGTGAACCACGTATATCGTGTGTACTCTCTCTCTCTCTCTACTCTATAATCTCGTGTATATAAATCTGTCTCTCTCCATTAAGTAATCTACTCAATTATCTATTTAGCTACGTCTTATTTCCTAACAACCGGTATTAGAGCAAGGTTTTCTCGTAGCTAAATTATCTCAAGGAAAGGATTCCTTGAATTGAGTGGGAGTTATGGCAGAGGAAGGGAAGCTCAAGATTGAGAAGTTCAACGGCAAAAACTACCAACATTGGAAGATGCAGATTGAAGACTATCTCTACCAGAAGGACCTCTATTTGCCACTAGGCGGTCTTGCGAAGAAGCCCGCAACAATGGCAGATGAATCATGGATTGTCCTTGATCGAAAGGCACTGGGAACAATCCGGTTAAGCTTGGCGTCAACGGTGGCCTTCAATGTTTCGGAGATGAAGACCACGGAGGACTTGATGAAGTCACTTGACGGCTTCTATGAGAAACCATCGGCATCCAATAAGGTATTTCTTATGAAGCGCTTGTTCAATCTAAAGATGGCAGAGAATGGTTCAGTTGCAGAACACCTAAATGACTTTAACACAAACATAAGTCAACTTCAATCAGTGAAAATCAATTTCGATGACGAAGTGCGAGCTCTCCTTATACTATCATCTCTACCGGATAGTTGGGACAGCCTTGTGATGGCTGTAAGTAATTCTATCTCTGGCACAAATACTCTTAAGTTTGATGATGTTGTGGGTGTTCTCCTAAGCGAGGAAATGCGAAGGAGAAGCACAGGAGAATCATCAAGTGCTGCACTATCAGTGGAAACAACAGGAAGGCTTAAGGAGAGGTTCAAAAACCAAAAGGGTCGTGATCGCTCAAGGCGGAGCAAGTCACGCACAAAGTCAGTTCTTGAATGTTGGAACTGCGGCAAGAAGGGCCACGTCAAGAAGGATTGCTGGTCCAAGAAGAAGAAGGAGACAGAGTCTCAAGACAACAAGCCAACATCGGAGGCCAATGTGGCAGGTAAAGTAGAGCAAGATGCTCTAATTCTCTCATTAGACAATGTGTCTAATTCCTGGATAGTAGATTCCGGGGCTTCATTCCATGCGACACCACACAAGCAACCTTTCCAAGACTACACCAAAGGTAATTTTGGGTATGTATACTTGGGAGATGATGAAGCTTGTGAGATTGTCGGCAAAGGTACAGTTTCTATCAAAACTGCTAACGGAAATGAATGGAAGCTTAAAGATGTTAGGCATGTTCCTTCTCTTCGCAAAAATTTGATCTCTACAGGACAATTGGACGATGAAGGTCACAACATTGCATTCAGAAACAAACGGTGGAAGATCTCAAAGGGATCTTTGGTGGTTGCCAAGGGTGAAAAAGTCGGTACACTTTACTTGTGTACTGTTAGCACGCAACCTTCAGCTTGTGCAGCAACTACAGAAGTTGACAGTGCGGTGTGGCACTACCGACTTGGGCATATGAGTGCCAAAGGAATGCAAATCCTTCAAACAAAGAAGCTTCTACCAGGTTTGAAAGAAGTGGACTTAGAGTTCTGTGAAGATTGTGTTTATGGTAAACAAAAGAGGGTAAAATTTCAAAAATCAGGAAATGAAAGAAAAAATAAAAAACTTGGGTTGGTTCATTATGATGTTTGGGGTCCTGCAAGTACACCATCACTTGGTGGCTCATTGTACTATGTAACATTCATAGATGATGCGACTAGAAAAACATGGGTTATATCATGAAGAATAAATCCGATGTATTTTCCATATTTCAAAGGTGGAAAGCCTTTGTGGAGAATGAAACAGGTACCAAGGTTAAATGCCTCAGATCCGACAATGGAGGCGAATATTGGAGCCAAGCTTTTGAAAGCTTTTGTGCTAGCAATGGCATTCGGAGGCAAAGGACAACCCCAAGGACACCTCAACAAAATCGGATTTCGGAAAGGATGAACATGACAATCATGGAACGAGCAGGAAGCATGCGGCTACATGCAGGCCTACCGCTTGAGCTTTGGGGGGAAGCTGTAAGTACGTCTGTGTACTTAATCAATCGGTCACCCTCAACGGCATTGGATGGGGGAGTTCCAGAAGAGGCATGGACAGGTAAACCGGTGAATTATGCATTTCTCAAAGTGTTTGGGTGTGTTAGGAAATAAGACGTAGGTAAATAGATAATTGAGTAGATTACTTAATGGAGAGAGACAGATTTACATACACGAGATTATAGAGTAGAGAGAGAGAGAGAGTACACACGATATACGTGGTTCACCCAATGTGGGCTACGTCCACGGGAAAGCAGCCACTCAATGGCTTTAGTACTTCAAAACAAGAAGTAGTTTACAAAGGGATTATACCCTTAATGGAGCTCCCGCCTTGCTTCACTCTCACCACCTCACACTCACCTTGTTGCATCAACTTCACACTATGAAATGTGTGTAGAAATGGCCTCCTTTTATAGGCCAAAAGGGCTGCCCTCTCTTATGAGAGACAGCCATGTGTAGCCGCACTTGTGCGAATAAGTCCAAATCGGACCCTCCAATCCGCCCATGTGTGGCCGCCCTTGAGAAGACAAGTCCGCTTTTGAATTCGGCCACCGGCCACCGGCCATTGACTTCCGACCACCGGCCACCGGCCATTGACTTCCGACCACCGGCCATCGGCCATTGACTACCGGCCACCGGCCAACCGACCGGTTGTTTTCCGACCACTTTCCGGCCGCCGTCCGGCCATAATATTCCGGCGAAAAAAAAGTCTCGGGGGCCTCCGCCCCCGAGGCCTTTAAAGTTGCCCCTGATTCTTGTCCGGGAAAATTTTGGTTTCCGGTGAGTGATTTTCCTTCACGCACGATGGCTTCTCCTCATAATGGGGGCCTTACCAATGTGCGATTTTACCACAAAAAATTACAAGGGTAAATCAGGCTCCATACTTAACAATCTCCCACTTGGAGACTGATCTCCAAACTAAACCGGTGACTGCTTTCCATTCTGGCTTCTTATCCTTGAATGCCGATTGAAGATGAGCAAAAGCTCAACTTCTCCTTGTTGACCACCTTTGTAAACATGTCTGCAGGATTTTCACTTGTATGCACCTTACCTAGCTTTAGTTGTCCCTCTTCCAAAAGAGTGCGTATGAAGTGATATCTCACCTCAATGTGCTTTGTCCTTGAATGAAAGGCTGAGTTCTTCGCAAGATGGATAGCGCTTTGGCTATCACTGTACAAGACACAATTGTCTTGTTTGAATCCAAGCTCTTCTAAGAATCTGTGAAGCCACAGAATTTCTTTGCTTGCCTCCGCCAATGCTACATACTCTGCTTCCGTGGTAGAAAGTGAAACCACTTTCTGCAGCTTTGAAGCCCAGCTTATTGCTGTGCCTCCAACCGTGAACACATAGCCAGTAGTGCTTCTTCGAGTATCTTTGTCACCTGCCATATCTGCATCAGCATACCCTTCTAGAAAAATATCAGTTCCTCCAAAATACAAAGCATTTGTTGTTGTCCCTTTTAGATACCTAAGTATCCACTTCACAGCTTGCCAATGCTCTTTACCTGGGTTGTCCATGAACCTACTCACAACTCCCACTGCATGTGCAATGTCTGGCCTTGTCCAGACCATAGCATACATTAGAGAACCTACCGCTGCAGCATATGGAACTTTAGACATATAGGCTATCTCCTCTTGTGTCTTTGGACACATATCCTTCGTTAGTTTAAAATGACCAGCCAAAGGTGTAGAAACTAGTTTTGCATTTTGCATTGCAAACCTTTCTAGTACCTTCTTGATGTAATCTTCTTGAGATAGCTTTATTGTCTTCTTCGTCCTGTCCCTTGATATTTTCATACCAACTATCCTCTTTGCAGCACCTAAATCTTTCATTGAAAAAGATTTGGACAGCTCCTCTTTTAGGTCTTTGATGTCCTGCATGTTAGCACTTGCAATCAACATGTCATCAACATGCAACATTAGGATGATGAATTTCCCATCTCCCAAATTCTCCGTGTAGACGCAGTGATCCGAGTTGCATCTTGTGAATCCATGATCCAACATCCATCGATCAAACTTCAAGTACAATTGTCTTGATGCTTGCTTTAAACCATACAAGATCTTCTTTAATCTGCAAACCATTTTCTCCTTACCTTTTACTTCATACCCCTTTGGTTGAAGCATGTAGATTTCCTCCTCTAAGTCACCGTGAGGGAATGCCGTATTTACATCCATTTGCTCGAGATTTAGATCATGAGCAGCCACAAGGATTAAGACAAGCCTAATTGAGTTCATTTTTACAACAGGAGAAAATATTTCATTGATGTCAATACCTTTCTTTTGAGAAAAACCTTTTACCACAAGCCTAGACTTGTACCTTTTCTTCCCACCTTCTTCTTCCTTTAGCTTGTACACCCATTTGTTTTGAAGTACCCGCTGACCTTTAGGCAACTCAACCAACTCCCATGTTTGGTTGCAATGTAGTGAGTCCATCTCCACTTGCATGCTCTTCGTCCATTCTTCTTTGGATTCATGTTGCATAGCTTCTTCATATGATTCCGGCTCTCCAGAATCTGAGATCAAGAGATGGTTGAAGGAAGGAACAAACCTTTCTGGAGGTCTACTTGCTCTTGTAGATCTTCGGGGAATAGGTTGAGGCTCCTCATTTGGTTGACGTTGTTGCACATTCTCACCGTTTGCAGTCCTTGAGTCTTCACCGTCCTCAAGCTCCATCTACTCATCACCTGTTTCTTTTGTTTGTTTTCTTTCCAAGTAATCTTTGTACATATTTTTTTCGTTAAAAATTACATCCCTACTCCTTAAGATTTTACCATCTTCAGGATTCCATAGGCGATACCCAAAGTCTCCTTCTCCATAGCCAATGAAGAAACACTTTTTGGACTTTGCATCTAACTTTGATCTTAGGCTTCTATCTATGTGCATGAAAGCCTCACACCCAAACACTTTGAGAAATGCATAATTCACTGGTTTACCTGTCCATGCCACCTGTCCATGCCTCTTCTGGAACTCCCCCATCCAATGCCGTTGAGGGTGACCGATTGATTAAGTACACAGACGTACTTACAGCTTCCCCCCAAAGCTCAAGCGGTAGGCCTGCATGTAGCCGCATGCTTCCTGCTCGTTCCATGATTGTCCTGTTCATCCTTTCCGAAATCCCATTTTGTTGAGGTGTCCTTGGGGTTGTCCTTTGCCTCTGAATGCCATTCCTAGCACAAAAGCTTTCAAAAGCTTGGCTGCAATATTCGCCTCCATTGTCGGATCTGAGGCATTTAACCTTGGTACCTGTTTCATTCTCCACAAAGGCTTTCCACCTTTGAAATATGGAAAATATATCGGATTTATTCTTCATGACATAAACCCATGTTTTTCTAGTCGCATCGTCTATGAATGTTACATAGTACAATGAGCCACCAAGTGATGGTGTACTTGCAGGACCCCAAACATCATAATGAACCAACCCAAGTTTTTTATTTTTTCTTTCATTTCCTAATTTTTGAAATTTTACCCTCTTTTGTTTACCATAAACACAATCTTCACAGAACTCTAAGTCCACTTCTTTCAAACCTGGTAGAAGCTTCTTTGTTTGAAGGATTTGCATTCCTTTGGCACTCATATGCCCAAGTCGGTAGTGCCACACCGCACTGTCAACTTCTGTAGTTGCTGCACAAGCTGAAGGTTGCGTGCTAACAGTACACAAGTAAAGTGTACCGACTTTTTCACCCTTGGCAACCACCAAAGATCCCTTTGAGATCTTCCACCGTTTGTTTCTGAATGCAATGTTGTGACCTTCATCGTCCAATTGTCCTGTAGAGATCAAATTTTTGCGAAGAGAAGGAACATGCCTAACATCTTTAAGCTTCCATTCATTTCCGTTAGCAGTTTTGATAGAAACTGTACCTTTGCCGACAATCTCACAAGCTTCATCATCTCCCAAGTATACATACCCAAAATTACCTTTGGTGTAGTCTTGGAAAGGTTGCTTGTGTGGTGTCGCATGGAATGAAGCCCCGGAATCTACTATCCAGGAATTAGACACATTGTCTAATGAGAGAATTAGAGCATCTTGCTCTACTTTACCTGCCACATTGGCCTCCGATGTTGGCTTGTTGTCTTGAGACTCTGTCTCCTTCTTCTTCTTGGACCAACAATCCTTCTTGACGTGGCCCTTCTTGCCGCAGTTCCAACATTCAAGAACTGACTTTGTGCGTGACTTGCTCCGCCTTGAGCGATCACGACCCTTTTGGTTTTTGAACCTCTCCTTAAGCCTTCCTGTTGTTTCCACTGATAGTGCAGCACTTGATGATTCTCCTGTGCTTCTCCTTCGCATTTCCTCGCTTAGGAGAACACCCACAACATCATCAAACTTAAGAGTATTTGTGCCAGAGATAGAATTACTTACAGCCATCACAAGGCTGTCCCAACTATCCGGTAGAGATGATAGTATAAGGAGAGCTCGCACTTCGTCATCGAAATTGATTTTCACTGATCGAAGTTGACTTATGTTTGTGTTAAAGTCATTTAGGTGTTCTGCAACTGAACCATTCTCTGCCATCTTTAGATTGAACAAGCGCTTCATAAGAAATACCTTATTGGATGCCGATGGTTTCTCGTAGAAGTCATCAAGTGACTTCATCAAGTCCTCCGTGGTCTTCATCTCCGAAACATTGAAGGCCACCGTTGACGCCAAGCTTAACCGGATTGTTCCCAGTGCCTTTCGATCAAGGACAAGCCATGCTTCATCTGCCATTGTTGCGGGCTTCTTCGCAAGACCGCCTAGTGGCAAATAGAGGTCCTTCTGGTAGAGATAGTCTTCAATCTGCATCTTCCAATGTTGGTAGTTTTTGCCGTTGAACTTCTCAATCTTGAGCTTCCCTTCCTCCGCCATAACTCCCACTCAATTCAAGGAATCCTTTCCTTGAGATAATTTAGCTACGAGAAAACCTTGCTCTAATACCGGTTGTTAGGAAATAAGACGTAGCTAAATAGATAATTGAGTAGATTACTTAATGGAGAGAGACAGATTTATATACACGAGATTATAGAGTAGAGAGAGAGAGAGAGTACACACGATATACGTGGTTCACCCAATGTGGGCTACGTCCACGGGAAAGCAGCCACTCAATGGCTTTAGTACTTCAAAACAAGAAGTAGTTTACAAAGGGATTATACCCTTAATGGAGCTCCCGCCTTGCTTCACTCTCACCACCTCACACTCACCTTGTTGCATCAACTTCACACTATGAAATGTGCGTAGAAATGGCCTCCTTTTATAGGCCAAAAGGGCTGCCCTCTCTTATGAGAGACAGCCATGTGTAGCCGCCCTTGTGCGAATAAGTCCAAATCGGACCCTCCAATCCGCCCATGTGTGGCCGCCCTTGAGAAGACAAGTCCGCTTTTGAATTCGGCCACCGGCCACCGGCCATTGACTTCCGATGACCGGCCATCGGCCATTGACTACCAGCCACCGGCCAACCGACCGGTTGTTTTCCGACCACTTTCCGGCCGCCGTCCGGCCATAATATTCCGGCGAAAAAGAATATTCCGGCGAAAAAAAAAGTCTCGGGGGCCTCCGCCCTCGAGGCCTTTAAAGTTGCCCCTGATTCTTGTCCGGGAAAATTTTGGTTTCCGGTGAGTGATTTTCCTTCACGCACGATGGCTTCTCCTCATAATGGGGGCCTTATAAATGTGCGATTTTACCACAAAAAATTACAAGGGTAAATCAGGCTCCATACTTAACAGGGTGTGAGGCTTTCATGCACATAGATAGAAGCCTAAGATCAAAGTTAGATGCAAAGTCCAAAAAGTGTTTCTTCATTGGCTATGGAGAAGGAGACTTTGGGTATCGCCTATGGAATCCTGAAGATGGTAAAATCTTAAGGAGTAGGGATGTAATTTTTAACGAAAAAAATATGTACAAAGATTACTTGGAAAGAAAACAAACAAAAGAAACAGGTGATGAGTACATGGAGCTTGAGGACGGTGAAGACTCAAGGACTGCAAACGGTGAGAATGTGCAACAACGTCAACCAAATGAGGAGCCTCAACCTATTCCCCAAAGATCTACAAGAGCAAGTAGACCTCCAGAAAGGTTTGTTCCTTCCTTCAACCATCTCTTGATCTCAGATTCTGGAGAGCCGGAATCATATGAAGAAGCTATGCAACATGAATCCAAAGAAGAATGGACGAAGAGCATGCAAGTGGAGATGGACTCACTACATCGCAACCAAACATGGGAGTTGGTTGAGTTGCCTAAAGGTAAGCGGGCACTTCAGAACAAATGGGTGTACAAGCTAAAGGAAGAAGAAGGTGGGAAGAAAAGGTACAAGTCTAGGCTTGTGGTAAAAGGTTTTTCTGAAAAGAAAGGTATTGACTTCAATGAAATATTTTCTCCTATTGTAAAAATGAACTCAATTAGGCTTGCCTTAAGCCTTGTGGCTGCTCATGATCTAAATCTCGAGCAAATGGATGTAAATACGGCATTCCCTCACGGTGACTTAGAGGAGGAAATCTACATGCTTCAACCAAAGGGGTATGAAGTAAAAGGTAAGGAGAAAATGGTTTGCATATTAAAGAAGAGCTTGTATGGTTTAAAGCAAGCATCAAGACAATGGTACTTGAATTTTGATCGATGGATGTTGGATCATGGATTCACAAGATGCAACTCGGATCACTGCGTCTACACGGAGAATTTGGGAGATGGGAAATTCATCATCCTAATGTTGTATGCTGATGACATGTTGATTGCAAGTGCTAATATGCAGGACATCAAAGACCTAAAAGAGGAGCTGTCCAAATCTTTTTCAATGAAAGATTTAGGTGCTGCAAAGAGGATAGTTGGTATGAAAATATCAAGGGACAGGACGAAGAAGACAATAAAGCTATCTCAAGAAGATTACATCAAGAAGGTACTAGAAAGGTTTGCAATGCAAAATGCAAAACTAGTTTCTACACCTTTGGCTGGTCATTTTAAACTAACGAAGGATATGTGTCCAAAGACACAAGAGGAGATAGCCTATATGTCTAAAGTTCCATATGCTGCAGCGGTAGGTTCTCTAATGTATGCTATGGTCTGGACAAGGCCAGACATTGCACATGCAGTGGGAGTTGTGAGTAGGTTCATGGACAACCCAGGTAAAGAGCATTGACAAGCTGTGAAGTGGATACTTAGGTATCTAAAAGGGACAACAACAAATGCTTTGTATTTTGGAGGAACTGATATTTTTCTAGAAGGGTATGCTGATGCAGATATGGCAGGTGACAAAGATACTCGAAGGAGCACTACTGGCTATGTGTTCACGGTTGGAGGCACAACAATAAGCTGGGTTTCAAAGCTGCAGAAAGTGGTTTCACTTTCTACCACGGAAGCAGAGTATGTAGCATTGACGGAGGCAAACAAAGAAATTCTGTGGCTTCACAGATTCTTAGAAGAGCTTGGATTCAAACAAGACAATTGTGTCTTGTACAGTGATAGCCAAAGCGCTATCCATCTTGGGAAGAACTCAGCCTTTCATTCAAGGACAAAGCACATTGAGGTGAGATATCACTTCATACGCACTCTTTTGGAAGAGGGACAACTAAAGCTAGGAAAGGTGCATACAAGTGAAAATCCTGCAGACATGTTTACAAAGGTGGTCAACAAGGAGAAGTTGAGATTTTGCTCATCTTCAATCGGCATTCAAGGATAAGAAGCCAGAATGGAAAGCAGTCACAGGTTTGGTTTGGAGATCAGTCTCCAAGTGGGAGATTGTTAAGTATGGAGCGTGATTTACCCTTGTAATTTTTGTGGTAAAAGCGCACATTTGTAAGGCCCCCATTATGAGGAGAAGCCATCGTGCGTGAAGGAAAATCACTCACCGGAAACCAAAATTTTCACGGACAAGAATCAAGGGCAACTTTAAAGGCCTCGAGGGTGGGGGCCCCCAAGACTTTTTTTCGCCGGAATATTCTTTTTTTGCCGGAATATTATGGCCGGACGGCGGCCGGAAAGTGGTCGAAAAACAACCGGTCGGTTGGCCGGTGGCCGGTAGTCAATGGCGGATGGCCGGTGGTCGGAAGTCAATGGCCGGTGGCCGGTGGTCGGAAGTCAATGGCCAGTGGCCGGTGGCCGAATTCAATGGCCGGTGGCCGAATTCAAAAGCGGACTTGTCTTCTCAAGGGCGGCCACACATGGGCGGATTGGAGGGTCCGATTTGGACTTATTCGCACAAGGGCGGCTACACATGGCTGTCTCTCATAAGAGAGGGCTGCCCTTTTGGCCTATAAAAGGAGGCCATTTCTACACACATTTCATAGTGTGAAGTTGATGAAACAAGGTGAGTGTGAGGTGGTGAGAGTGAAGCAAGGCGGGAGCTCCATTAAGGGTATAATCCCTTTGTAAACTACTTCTTGTTTTGAAGTACTAAAGCCATTGAGTGGCTGCTTTCCCGTGGACGTAGCTAGCCCACATTGGGTGAACCGCGTATATCGTGTGTACTCTCTCTCTCTCTCTACTCTATAATCTCGTGTATACAAATCTGTCTCTCTCCATTAAGTAATCTACTCAATTATCTATTTAGCTACGTCTTATTTCCTAATAGGAAGCTTTTTTCCGTGGTAAGCTGTGTGATCTCACAAAGATCAAAGCCTATCAACAACATATGACTCACCTGATGTATCAGTTCCCTGTAGGTTACTTTAAAGTAGAGTATAAGCAATATTATGTAAACTCTTTTCCTCCCTCATTCTCAAATTTGGTCAAAGAATGTATTAAAGCATCTGAGTTACAGCTTGACGACCAAATCACCTTAGCACAAATAAATTCGTTTATTGACAAAGTCACAGATCTTGAATGTGTCCGACTCAGAATGAAGAAAGAATTTAAACAGGTCAACGGATTTAATTCAAGTTTCTGCAACAAAGAAACGAAGGTCAAAGACTTTGGATGTGCTGCGGCTGAAAAGAAATGCTCCTGCAAAATAAAGAACCGTAGAAACATATTTGGAAAGAAATAAAAAGTAGCTCACAGGACCAGAAACCTGTCCAAACAAGAAAGAAAGACAGTCTGGTGCTACATCTGCCAGAAAAAAGGTCATATTGCTCCAGAATGCCCTAAGCATAAAAAAACGTTTGGAAATTCTTTACTCAAAGAAAAATATGAGTATGAAGTTGTCTACTAACAGGTTTGAGAAACATGCTATTTCTATCAATGAATACATAGACTATGATTCAGATGATGAAGAAACCTCTTACTCTACGACCTTTGAATCAGTTCACTGAAGAAGCTTCCGCCTTCTCTGACGACAACTCTTTTGTGATGTTTAATATGGTTAGGAAACCATATGCATTTCCAAAGAAAGAAAAGGTACAATCAAAATCTTCCTTTTCTTCTCAAACTTCTAGTAGATATACAAAAGATTCAGAACCCTCTTGGATGAGAAAAAGAAGACCTTCCACATTAAATCTGTCCAAAAAAGAACTGAAAGATTATAAACCACTTCCACTGTTTAGCAACATGATAGAACATGCTGAAGAATTGGCCAAAATAGAGGAATGGAGAAGAATGGTCCATTCTGGACTTAGACAAAGTTTAGGGACGCCTCTAACTCCTGCTAGTCGTCAACCTGAGTCTACTACATTGCAGACTCCTATTACTTCTCAGAAATAGAGTAAGTCAACACCAGAAAAGCAGGATAGATATCGTGATGAGGAACACCAAGCAAAAGAAATCCAAGCCATGTTCTCAGCATTGGATCAGGTTAATAATCGTATTGAGAAACTGCACAAACAAGTGCTTAATACTCAATCACAATTAGCTACTATTGAAGCTAAAGTGGATCAATGTCATGGAGAACTTCAATATTTGATTGACAAAGCAGCTATAAATGATATTGCTCAAGAACCAGTATCAGAATGGAAGCAAGAGTGAACAACAATTACCTGTCAGGTAATCTCTTTCAATGAGAAAGAAAATGTCTCTTATTTTTCAGAGATTTGGATTAAATTCCCAAACTATCCCTCCTTTTGGGTAGATGCTCTTTGGGATACAGGTTCATCATTATCTTACCTTAATCAAGAACTGGTGCGTTCACATCTCCGACAAAAGTTACAACATGGCATCCGAGTTTCCTATGCTAATAATTCTTGGGGACAAATTAATCAGATTGTCCATTATCAAATAGCCTTGGCTAACCTCAAAGCCCAAGTTACATTGTACTTACACCCACATCCCAATATTGACTTGTCTATTGGGGCTGATATAATTTCCAAGCTCACTCCATGGGCTATTCAACCAACGGGTGCCATTTCATTCACTTTGCACTCTCTTCCCTATACTATTCCAACAAAACAGTGCGGAACTTTTCTTGTGGGGGCAGTTTGCTGAAATTACCAAACCCAGCCAAAGACCTCCAGTACCTTAGTTGGTTTGAGCAAGAGAAAAAGAAATGGTGTTTAAAGCTACAGGAATGTGAAGAGCAGCTAATCAAGCATACCAGCGACAATCCATTGGCTTTCTGGGATCGAGAAGAATACTGGATCTCACTACCAGGTGAACCAGAGCCTAAAGGTTTGAAAGCCACTTATCCTGGCATGTCTTTAGAATATTCACATTTATGCAAAACAGAAATAGATCAAATGATGCGGGATGGATTGATCTCATCATCAAACAATCCTTTTCACTACCAAGCCTTTTATGTCAACAATCATGCATAACAGAAAAGAGATGATTTGTTGCGCGGAATCAAGGATTGCCAAGTGTTTTCTAAGTTTGATCTAAAAAGTGGGTTATGGCAGTTCAAGATTCGACCAGAAGATAGGTCAAAGACGAGCTTTGTCATTCCCCAAGGGATATTCCAGTGGAATGTCTTGCCAATGGGACTCAATACAGTCCCTTCTCTATGTCAAGAAAGGATCGAACGCGTTTTTTCAGATTGCAAGCAATTTGTGTTACTTTACATTGATGACATCTTGATATATCCAAAAGATGTTAAAAGTCATGTCCAACATTTGACAAATTTCATTGCAAAATTACTGAGAATACAGGATTGGTACTTAGCCTGAAGAAAATGGAAATCTACCAAGCAAAAGTATCCTTTTTAGGAGTCGAAATTTTTGCAGGCAAAATTAAGATGCAAGAGCACCTCTTGCAAAAAATTAATCAATATCCTAATCAGTTGTCCAATCGAAAAGAATTGCAATCTTTTGTGGGCTGCTTACAGTGGATTGGTCCGCAATACCCTCAACTCGCTAAAGATTTATTACTTTTTAATGAGTTGGACAGATGCAAAATTTTCTTCTGGCATGACAAGCTAGCCCTTGCAGTGCAAACAATCAAGAAAGTTTGTTTAAATTTGCCCCCACTGAAGATCCCTAGAGATAAACCCGTGGTTGTTTATTCAGATGCGTTCGAAGAAGCTTGGGGAGGGATACTTTGTGAAATTGATAATAACAAGCCTATTATTTGCCGATGGGCAATAGGCATATTTAGTGATACAAAAACGCGGTATCACTCTATTCAGAAGGAACTACTTGCTAGTGTCAATACTGTATTAGCTTTTTGTCTATTTCTAGTCGGACAGGCTTTCATCCTAAGAAGTGATTTAAAGCACTTTGATAAATTTCTTAAAGAGAAAATGCAGGAAAAGTAGGCAATGCCAGGATCTATCATTGGGATTATAGGTTGAGTCATTTTGACATCACTTACGAATACGTCCCAAGAATAAAAAATAACATTGTTGACCTTTTGTCAAGAGTCAAAGGAGAGAGAAAAGGATGACAAAAAAGATGACATTAGTAATGACACCACACAAAGGAATAAAGTGTGACATAAGAACTAAGAACAGGCAACAAATAAAGTATTTTTACTTCTTAGTGCACTCAGTCCTTTATGTCTCAATCACACATTGAGATACACTTACTAGATGCTTTTGTATCCATCACGCAAGTGCTCAAATGCCTATATGAGCCAAGCCTTGCATTCTCACAAGGGGTGTCTTTACGTCCGAGCCTTTTGTAACCTCTTGTGAAACAATGTACTGCTTCGTGTTTTTGTACTATCTCTGTGCTATTTATTCATCGTGTTCAAGCTTCTGTATGCTGTTTGCTTCGTTTCTTGCTTCTGCCTAAATTTTTGAGTTGGTGTTTAAAGCTACAGGAATGTGAAGAACAGCTAATCAAGCATACCAGCGACAATCCACTGGCTTTCTGGGATCGAGAAGAATACTGGATCTCACTACCAGGTGAATCAGAGCCTAAAGGTTTGAAAGCCACTCATGCTGGCATGCCTTTAGAAGATTCATATTTATGTAAAACAAAAATAGACCAAATGATGCAGGATGGATTGATCTCACCACCAAACAATCCTTATGCCTGCCAAGACTTTATGTCAACAATCATTAGGAAGGGAATGGGGTATAGGAGGGCCTCTTTATTTGGCAGTTTAAGGAAATGCTTAAAGCTTAAGTCAAGTTTGACCAAGCCTAAAAGAGAGGGCAAAAAGGCCTATGCTGAGATTTTTAAAAATACCATTTTTATATTTTGTATTTTGAAAATAGGCTACTTTAACACAAAAGAGAGGTGGATAACTGAATATTAAAATGTCTTTCCCCATCTCTCTCCTCTCTCTCTAACATATAAAACACTCTCTCTCACTTAGTTCTCATTAAAAGAAGCACTTTTCAGCCCCCTATCCAAAAAGCAAATTTTGCATATTCTCTCTTTGCATTCTCTCTCTAAAATGTGAGCCAACTCTTTCTCTTTCCCCCCCCTTTTCTCTCTTGTCACTTCCACCTCCCAATCATCAAGAGAACATTCTATGCTGCCTACATTTGACAGAAAGTGCAGATCCTCCAAGGCTGCAGATCTACTCTCTCTCTCTCACTCTATTCCTTTATGTCTTTCTTTCTCTCTCTCTCTCTCTCTCTCTCTCTCTCTCTCTCTCAGGCTCTCTCTCCTCCCATTCCAGCTTCAGGTGAGAGCAATGGAGAATTCCATTACCTCTGTGTGCAGCTGCATTTCTCTCTCTAAATCCCTCATGATCAATATTTTGTATTCAAAAGAGATTGAGCTACACTCCCTCTCTTTCTTCCCTCCACAACATAATCCCTCTCTACTATCTCTGAGTACCTTCCACTTTTTTCCTCCATAGCAAGATTTTCCTGCTTGCAGCAGTCACCATTACACATTCTCTCACTATTTTTCTTGATTAGCTAACAAACATGTCATTCAATCTCCCTCCACTGCAAAACATTACTAACAGGCCAAAACGATATTGATTAAACACTGATTTGGAGCAGGAGTATGCTACTCTGCGACTTAGCACATCAAATCCTAATGCTGTAGATCAGCTACGAAGCACTGGGTGCAAGGCAATCCACTTATGGGTTGATGGCCACATTTATCTAGGCGATTCAACGACTAATGCACCACTACTACCCTTTCGTAATGTCACTGAGCTTCTGTGTTTTATTGGAGATGGATGTCATAAAATCTAATATCTAACCAACCCAAATGATTTTCTCATATTAAATTGATCACTTAATGTGGGAGAATAAACGGGAACAAGTGTTAAGATATAGATATGTGCTTATAGATCTATCTCAACACAGGGCCAAAAGTAAAGGGGCCCAAATGGGAGATGGTCTGTCAAGAGCAAGGCTAACCAATGGAGCATAAGACCTTAGGATTAGCTTCAATGAAGAACTACAATAATGTTTGTAAAAGTCCTTTGACCTTAGGTAAGCTAGGGCTGAGCTTGAGGTGGGAACCCGGCCCAAAATCGAGGTGCTTGTCATGCTTGAGGTGCTTGTCCTGCTTGAGGTGCTTGATTAAGATGCTTGAGGTGCTTGACTGGCTCCATGCTTGAGGTGCTTGACTTGGTGCATGATTAAGGTGCTTGAGGTGCCTTGAGAAGCTTGCCTGAGATGCTTGTGGGAACACCCCCTACTTCAAGTGCTTAGTCATGCTTGATGACTAAGGGGCTTGCTCATCCAAAGTAAAAAATATCCCTACAAGGAGGGGGGCGAGCCTACAAGGGGGGGGGATGAGAGAGAATACACACACACACACACACACACACACACACACACACACACACACACACACACACACACACACACACACACACACACACACACACACACACACACACAAGGGAAGCCCCAGCTTGAAGAGGCAGCAAGGACACTTGTCAAGTTCCTCCTCATGTTTCCCTCATGGTGTGCCTGAAATCTATTGGTTGGCCACCCAAGGGGTCCAATGATAATAAAGGATATTTAATTAATTGATTTTGCATTTATCAAGTCCTCTCTCTCAAAGGGGAAAGGGGGACACTTGTCCCAAGGCTATCCCTGTTGCTTGTAATGGCTCCTGCTTGTGATTGGCTAGGCTTGGAGGGGTCCAATGAGCTTCAAGCATGAGCTACAAGGGGGGGTCGACCCAAGCAAGCTAGGGGGGTGCTTAGGGGGTATACTCACCCACACACACTCACAAACACTCTCATTGTGTACTATGCAAAGTGCAAGAGCTCCCTCTCTTTCTCCAAGCAAGTAGAGGTTGAGAGCCTACACCAACACTCTTGGCTATGGAGTGCAAATCCATCCAAGAGCCATGCTTCAATGCTTGAGCTTGCCATCTATTTCTTCTTCATTACTATGCTATTATGTATGCTAGCACAAGAGTTATGATAAGTGAGGAACTAGCTCTGATACCAATGTAATGGAATTTGCCTATTCAATTTGAGAGTAGCGGAATTTAATGAGAGTACTTTCAAGAAATGATTTTGTAAGCATAGCGGGTTGACATAATTGCTATCCATGGATATAGTCTCCCATGGTGAATTTGGAATAGGCAATGGCTGGAGTAATCCAGGTTGCTTCCCTCTATCATACTTGGTCTTTTGGCATACTACACATTTTGAAACATGCTCTTGTATGTCCACTATCATGGTAGGCCAATAGAAATACGTCTCTACTCCTCGGAGAGTAGGTTGAATACCTCTATGCCCTGCATATAGAGGAGCATGGGATTCATACAGAACCTTCTCACGAAGGGAATGGGTAACACATAGCTTATTTCCGTGGAGAAGATAACCATCCTGCAAGGTGAATGGTTCCTCTTTCTTTCCCAAAGCAAGGGCTGACATTATGTCTCTAAAGTTAGGGTCAGTAGCATACTCATCTATCATAGAGGATAGATCATTGTGAGTAGCTATAGACACCGCATTAACTTTTGGTCATCGTGAAAGTGCATCAGCAACTTGATTGTGCTTACCAGCTATGTGAGCAATATGGAAATTAAATTGCGAAAGAAAATTTGCCCACCTCATTTGTTTGTCAGAAAGCTTGGTTTGCGTCATGAAATACTTGAGACTTTGGTGGTCGGTTCGTAGGATAAATGGAGTCCCCAATAGGTAGTGCTTCCATGTGTCTAGGGCATGTAGAACAGCTAAAAGCTCTTTCTCATAAATGCCCAAGACTCGTTCATCACTATTGAGCCTTTGGCTCTCATATGCTATGGCATGCCCTTCTTGAAGCAAAATCGCTCCAAGGCAATCACCACAAGCATCACATTGGTATCAGAGCATTTGGTTTCTCTTTTCTTGCTTAAGAAGAGAGGTCCTTAAGTAGCCTATAAATGGTTGATGTTGTTAATTATAATAGAGTAAGTGGAACTGGGATCTAATATCGGTTTTGTTAAGCCTACTATGTGGGGGATGGTGCACACCTCGGGAGCTTTGGACTTAATAATGGAGTCATTTTAGACTTGCCTACGGCTTTGACATTATTGAGCCATAAGAAGTCCGAAAGGAGCTAGCCCTTGGCAACTGTGCTATGTTAGACCTACTCCTCTACTCTCTATAATTAAGCACTTTGAGCCGTGGGTGTAGATACTTAAGAGCCGATTTTCAAAGGCTAAGAGGAGTGGCAACTAAGGTTTTGTATTGCCAAAGCATACACTAAGTATAAACATAAATTTTGTTAACATGGCTGACAATAATCAAGAGAGTAGAATGAACATTGATAGCTTTGATTTTGCACATGAAGGTGCTAATGATGATGCTCCCATGTTTGTGAATTATCACGTCACTAGGTTGCAACAAGCTATGGGCAACCCTGTTTTGCAAGCCGAAGTTACTCAACAACTTCGTGCTTATGGAATTTCCCTTCCTCTCCCAGAGGAGAGAGAGCTTAGGAGGCCTCTTGAAGAGACCCCCAAAACCAGACTCTCTCCCATTCGAGAGGAGGAATCCAAAGAGAAAGAAAGCAATGACAGTCTAAGTTCTTCTGAAGATGAGGCTCCACGAAGACGGCGGTCTAGACGATCGCCTACTCCTCCCAAGAGGAAAAGAGCAACCCATAGTCCTTCTCCTCATCCCTCTGAAAGGCAAGAGAGGAAACAAAGGAAGAAAAGGGCTAGGAAGAGGTCACCCTCTTCTCCTTCTTCTTCACCTTCCTCCTCTTCCGATGAAAGTTATGGCTATTCTCCTAGAGAATACAAGAGGGGAGGACATCGCAAATCATTTCCTGCATGGCGAAGGTCACAAAAGCTAAAGAAGTTCAAGGAATGAGGAAAGAGTATCTCTTTTCTCACCTATGATGGCACCTTTGGTGCTACCGACAAAGTGTTGGCCTTCATCCAGCAATTTGATGCGGCCTTTGGGGATGAGGGCTTCACAGAGTCCTCCAAGCTACGCCATGTAGCTATGCACTTCCAAAAATCAGCTCGTCAATGGTGGGCTAGCCTTCGTGGCAATGGAGAAGCCCCAAAGACATGGAAAACTCTACGAGTTTCCATCATGAAGCAATTTCTTCCAAGTGATACTAAAGATAAAGTTCTTACCGAATGGCGCGGCTTGAAGCTTCTCTCTCATGAGTCTATCAACAAGTATGTAGAAAAGTTTTGGGATTTACATCTCAAAGCTAATGTATAGACTTTGCCGAGCAAAGACAACAATTTTGTGCGGGATTACCTGAAGAGATGGCCGAATACATCAACTCTCAACGGTCCGGTACTATTACCAAAGTAATCCACCACACCATGGTTGCTTCACGCATCAATTTCCATCAAGGGGCTTGACGTAATGTCAAGCCCATGGAAAACAAAGATAAAAATGATGCAAAGGGGAAATCCAATGCTCAAAATAATTCCCAAGGCACTTCCAACAACAACAATAACAACAACAACAATCGGTCCAAGGAGAAGGGAGTTTACAAAGGTAAAAACAAACTCTCTCCTGAAGAGCTTGAAGCTTTTCGCAAGGCCCATAAGTGTTTCAAGTGTGGGGATCAAGGACATGGCTATCGTTCTTGCCCCAAGAAGAATACTCGCAATGAGACTCCTAGGGCTTCCACCATCGAAGCTCCAAAAGAGGATGCTCATTGCAAAGGATCATCACTTTCCTATGCGTGGGGAAAGGTAAGAGAGCATGATGCCTTCATCTTGTTTGACCCAGGCTCTACTCTCAACTTCATATCAATAGAGTTGGCCACCAAGTTGGGCATTCAAGCTTTTGAGATGGGAGATATAGTAACAGCTGATGCAGCTTTCAAGGGACAACAAGCCTCCGTTACTCCCTTGATTGGGAAGTTGAGGCTTCATGTCCAAAGCTATGTCGACAAAGAAGACTTCTTCATCTCTCCTCTCCAACATCAGGATGTTATCCTAGGGGCACCATGGTTTGATCGCATGGCTGCCAACATGAAGTTCCCTGAAAGGAGAATTTACTTCACCTACAGGGGTAAGAACATGTATATAGATGCTAGTGAACGTGGTCGCACTATTCCACTTGTAAATCCTCTTTCTTTTTATAAATCAATGAAGAGCTCAGTTTCTGCGTACATGATTTATGTCAAAGAGTCTCTAAAAGCTAATAATGTTTCATCAAATGAAAATGATAGGAATCAAGAAGAGTTAGACTTGTCTACTTTTCTAAAAGGATTCCAAGATGTGTTCATCGATGATATCCCTATGGACCTACCTCCAAAACGAGGGGATGATGACCATCGTATTGAGCTCCTTCCAGGAAGCTCACCGCCTAACAAACCTCCTTATCGAGTCTCACAAGCTCAACAAGAGGAGATTATGAGGCAAGTACAGGAATTGGTAGACAAAGGGATGGTGAGGCCTAGTTCCTCTCCCTTTTGTTCTCCAGTCCTTTTAGTGCAAAAGAAAGATGGTACATACCGTATGTGTGTGGACTATCGAGCACTAAACCATATCACTATCAAAAACAGATTTCCCGTGCCTCGGGTAGAAGATCTGTTTGATAAGCTATAAGGCTCTACCTACTTCAGTAGGATTGACCTTAAGAGTGGCTATCATCAAATAAGGATAGTGGATGAAGATATCCTAAAGACCGCGTTTCGCACAACATTTGGTCTTTATGAATATCTAGTCATGACTTTTGGCTTGACTAATGCACCAGCTACTTTCAATCGTCTCATGGAGAAAATTTTTAGACCATATCGTATATTCACTGGAGTGTTCTTTGATGATATCATCATCTACTCCAAGTCTTTGGAGGAACATAAGCAACATCTCCAAGTGATTTTTCAAGCCTTGAGGGAGAACAAACTTTTTCTCAACCAAAAGAAAAGTGAATTCTTCCTTCAAGAGATTCAATATCTAGGTCATATTATCTCTCACGATGGTATTCGTATGGATCCATCAAAGTTAGAGGTAATAAAATCATGGCCTAACCCAAGGAATCTACATGAGCTAAGAAGATTTATTGGTATGTGTGCATACTATAGACGCTTCATAGAAAAATTCTCTCAAGTAGCAGGACCACTACACGACTTAACAAAGAAGAACGTTAAGTTTGTATGGACTGCTAAGGAGAAAAATGCTTTTGAAAAACTCAAAGAGAAGCTTACTTCCCAACCAGTCCTCGTGCTTCCGGATCTCTCAAAGCCATTTGAGGTCCAATGTGATGCTTGTGGTGATTGCCTTGGAGCGGTTTTGCTTCAAGAAGGGCATGCCATAGCATATGAGAGCCGAAGGCTCAATAGTGATGAATGAGTCTTGGGCATTTATGAGAAAGAGCTTTTAGTTGTTCTACATGCCCTAGACACACGGAAGCACTACCTATTGGGGACTCCATTTATCCTACGAACCGACCACCAAAGTCTCAAGTATTTCATGACGCAAACCAAGCTTTCCGACAAACAAATGAGGTGGGAAAATTTTCTTTCGCAATTTAATTTCCATATTGCTCACATAGCTGGTAAGCACAATCAAGTTGCCGATGCACTTTCACGATGACCAAAAGTTAATGCGGTGTCTATAGCTACTCACAATGATCTATCCTCTATGATAGATGAGTATGCTATTGACCCTGACTTTAGAGACATAATGTCAGCCCTTGCTTTGGGGAAGAAAGAGGAACCATTCACCTTGCAGGATGGTTATCTTCTCCATGGCAATAGGCTATGTGTTACCCATTGCCTTCATGAGAAGGTTATGTATGAATCCCATGCTCCTCCATATGCAGGGCATAGAGGTATTCAACCTACTCTCCGAGGAGTAGAGATGTATTTCTATTGGCCTACCATGAAAGTGGACATACAAGAGTATGTTTCAAAATGTGTAGTATGCCAAAAGACCAAGTATGATAGAGGGAAGCAACCTGGATTACTCCAGCCATTGCCTATTCCAAATTCACCATGGGAGAGTATATCCATGGATTTCATCTTTGGATTACCCAAGTCTATCCATGGGAATACAGGAATATGGACAATAGTCGACAGGTTTAGCAAGAAAGCACATTTTATTCCTGTCAAAAAGACTATTAAGGCACTTCAAATGGCAACTCTCTTTATATCTCAGATTTTCAAGCACCATGGATCACCCACATCCATCGTGTCAGATAGAGATCCTAGAATGACCAGTAATTTCTGGAAAGGTCTCTTTGAAAATCTAGGAACAAGATTGAATTTCTCTTCGGCCTATCACCCACAAACGGATGGCCAAAGTGAGATAGCCAATCTGACGATACTCGATCTACTCAAGACTTATGTTACCGAAGTAGATCAACGCTCACAATGGGAAAAGTATTTACCTCTAGTAGAGTATGCCTACAGTAATACTGTCCATACTTCTACGGGGAAAGCACCTTTCGAGATCATAGAGGGAAGACCTAAAAGTCCCTTGCTACTCAAAGTACATGGGAAGATCTTCGCCGCCGATGAGTATAGCCGTGACCTACAAGAATCTTTTCAAAAGATTAGGGAGGCTATAGCCATCTCTCAACAAAGGCAAAAAGCTGCTGCTGATAAGCACAGAAGAGTCTTAATGCTCAAAGAAAATGATTGGGTCTTACTCAAGTTTCTTAAGGCTCGATTAAGGCAAACGACGGGCAAAAATCCTACGGGCCATCAAAAGTATTATGCTAAACTAGCAAAAAGATACTATGGTCCTTTCCAAATCTTGAAGCCCATCAATGAGACGGCTTATCAACTTAAGTTGCCCAACCATTGGTTTATACACAATGCCTTTCATGTAAGCCTACTTAAGCCCTACAAAGGAGAGCCACCAACTGAACCAATTATTGAAGACCCTCCCGAAGTTGAAGACCAAGAAGAGGTGCTACAACCCGAAGCTGTCCTTCGGCATGAAGACAAGATACTACGACATGGTAAGATAATCCAACGGTATCTTATTAAGTTCAAAAATTATCCTTTTGAAGATGCTAGATGGATGCAAGGAGTACAACTTTAGGAGAGTATGAACCTTGTCAATGCTTACAATGCTACATTAGAGTAAGCAAATGTACAAATTTCTTTTGAATGACTCATGTTTTTGTCTTATAAGACTAGTCCTCTTTTTAATTGTGCACAAATTTAACTAGTATGCATGCTTAGAATCATGTTTGTGATGACGACGTCTCTTAAACACCAAGTAGAATTTGTCACTCTACTTTGGGAGAATGAAATGGATTAAAGAGCAGACATGCTTGCGGCAGCTATGTCTCCCAAGCACCAAATGGATTAGTCATCCATCTTGGAAAGATGTCGTAGGGTAAAAAAGGGATCCTCTACCCGCTAAGTACGATTGACTAATGACTAAGGCTTTATCTCTTCTACCTCATAGTCGAGGACGACTATGATTTCAAGAGAGAGGTAATGTCATAAAATGTAATATCTAACCAACCCAAATGATTTTCTCATATTAAATTGATCACTTAATGTGGGAGAATGAACGGGAACAAGTGTTAAGATATAGATATGTGCTTATAGATCTATCTCAACACGGGGCCAATAGTAAAGGGGCCCAAATGGGAGATGGTCTATCAAGAGCAAGGCTAACCAATGGAGCATAAGACCTTAGGATTAGCTTTATTGAAGACCTCCAATAATGTGTGTAAAAGTCCTTTGACCTTAGGTAAGCTAGGGCTGAGCTTGAGGTGAGAACCTGGCCCAAACTCGAGGTGCTTGTCGTGCTTGAGGTGCTTGTCGTGCTTGAGGTGCTTGTCCTGCTTGAGGTGCTTGATTAAGATGCTTGAGGTGCTTGACTGGCTCCATGCTTGAGGTGCTTGACTTGGTGCATGATTAAGGTGCTTGAGGTGCCTTGAGAAGCTTGCCTGAGATGCTTGTGGGAACACCCCCTACTTCAAGTGCTTAGTCATGCTTGATGACTAAGGGGCTTGCTCATCCAAAGTAAAAAATATCCCTACAAGGAGGGGGGCGAGCCTACAAGGGGGGGGGATGAGAGAGAACACACACACACACACACACACACACACACACACACACACACACACACACACACACACACACACACACACACACACACACACACACAAGGGAAGCCCCAGCTTGAAGAGGCAGCAAGGACACTTGTCAAGTTCCTCCTCATGTTTCCCTCATGGTGTGCCTGAAATCTATTGGTTGGCCACCCAAGGGGTCCAATGATAATAAAGGATATTTAATTAATTGATTTTGCATTTATCAAGTCCTCTCTCTCAAAGGGGAAAGGGGGACACTTGTCCCAAGGCTATCCCTGTTGCTTGTAATGGCTCCTGCTTGTGATTGGCTAGGCTTGGAGGGGTCCAATGAGCTTCAAGCATGAGCTACAAGGGGGGGTCGACCCAAGCAAGCTAGGGGGGTGCTTAGGGGGTATACTCACCCACACACACTCACAAACACTCTCATTGTGTACTATGCAAAGTGCAAGAGCTCCCTCTCTTTCTCCAAGCAAGTAGAGGTTGAGAGCCTACACCAACACTCTTGGCTATGGAGTGCAAATCCATCCAAGAGCCATGCTTCAATGCTTGAGCTTGCCATCTATTTCTTCTTCATTACTATGCTATTATGTATGCTAGCACAAGAGTTATGATAAGTGAGGAACTAGCTCTGATACCAATGTAATGGAATTTGCCTATTCAATTTGAGAGTAGCGGAATTTAATGAGAGTACTTTCAAGAAATGATTTTGTGAGCATAGCGGGTTGACACACAATTTCTATGATTATGTTGCTATCTTCATAGAAATTGTGTGTCAACCCGCTATGCTCACAAAATCATTTCTTGAAAGTACTCTCATTAAATTCCGCTACTCTCAAATTGAATAGGCAAATTCCATTACATGGAAGAGGCGGACTGTTTGGCTACTGCTGGAGATTGTATTCAGCTTTTGTCAATGAAAGGGAAGCAAGTAAACATCTCTTGGTTGCCTATTCATCACTACAAGAGAAGTCTGCGAAAGATCTACAGCAAGTTAGAGAGGAAGCCAACAAGAAGATGAAGCAACTGAACGATGAGATGGCGAATTTCAATGAAAAAGTACAGCAACAGAAAAAAGAGCAGGAGCATCGAGTAGAAAATTATGTTCAACTACAACACACTGCACGCAATATGCGTCGGCAAATTGATCATCTCGCACAGATTCCCCTCGGCTACCACATCGTAAGTGCAAGAGACAAGTGATGTCCTTGCTATCCTCAAGTAGTGGAGCTCGAAAGAAATGTGTCCGTCAAACTCGGTAAGAATACTGATGCAAGATTTTGATTTCCTATATGTTCTACAGGTTTGTGTAAGAGTAATTGAATATGTAGAAACTTGGCTTGAATGATGATGGGAATTGATCCCGATGCTCAAACAACTGGACGTGCTTTGCTGCAGCATATCATCAAGCCGAAGGAGTTCGCTAAGCTACTAGATGATCCATCCAATGCTGGCATTGCTAATGTTTTGCGGCAAAAGTATTTCAGTGAGCTAAAGAACATTGTGTCGCCTCAAGAGATGATGAAGGTGTGTGACAACGTAGGAATAAGTTTCAAGGCCTATGAAGCTTTGTATAAAAGTGTCACACTCGGTCATCGGACAAAAGGTTTGTTTCGGTTTTTGCCAACACCTTACAGTGTCAGTGTTGCAAAAAAGTGCGCCAATAATGATGTTGCAAGCTTGTTGGGCGGATTTCAGTATGTGAAGGATGACATGCCATTAGATGACAACAAGGTATTCCACTACAACGAGTTCAACAATGTGTATGTTGACTTGTTGAAGCTCCAAGAGTCAATGATAAGATTTTATGGGTTGACACAAGAAGAGTGTGATGGGAAAGTGATATTTGTTATGAAGCTTGATGAGTGCCAAGTTGTTAAAGGTCAACGGCTCGAAAGGGTAAGTGTTACGTTGATGAGTAGGGCCTTGGTGGGTGTTGATGTGGAGATAAATGCCAATGAGAAGGGAAACACTTGTTTAGGTGTTCAGTTAGAGTATTTGGTGGTTGGCAGCTTTTTATCTCCCACATGAGACACATGAGACTCTCAAATGGTATTTCAATCACACAACAATTGTTGATGTCATTCGACAACAGCAAGAAGGACAGAGATTGTATGTTTCAGGTCTTGGAACGTTCCAAGTTGAGTGGCATTTGGCAGGAGACTTTAAAACACTCAAGTGTATGTTAGGGTGCAAGCAAGGGGAAATGACCCTCTTTCCATGCATTTATTGCTGCCACAATAAAGTCTCAATGGGAACTGATGGCAAGGGTGCAAAGGCCACCAAGTTAAAAGGTGATAAGGATAAGGGAGGCAAAGTTACAGTCAACTCTGCAAAAGGTGTATCCACTACACAAGCAGTGGGTAAAGCACTACAACAATGGTTTCAAGGTATCCTCAATTGTGACCAGCAAGTACCTCCTAATCGAAACATGGATGATCCAAATTGGGATCCTATTCTTTCAATACCACTGATAAATGTACATGTGTGCACCCTTCATGCCCATCTATGAATTCTTGACAAGTTTCTATGCTCCATATTAATTATGCTTGGTATATGGAGCCTTCAAAAAGAAGAGAAGAGTGTATACAAGAACTAGAATCTATTCTATCGAGTGTTGGTCTACATGGGGGTGCAGTTGAGCTATCAAAAGACAAGAAGGCATCTGGAAGTACACAAGATCGCCCTAATACTTGTATGGGTGGTAGTAAAGCTAGACATTTGCTTTAAAACTATTCAGACTCCCAAAGTCCCAATGAGTTTTAGTTGTGGAAAAAGGTGTGTGACATTACCACCTACAAAGGTAATGAAGCAGCCCTAGGAATTAAGCATGCTCACGTGTGGTAGTCTACTTATGATATTTTTCGTCTTCTTGAAAAGGCAAAGCTAACCGATGATGAGATATCCACCCTAAAGTTTGTAATCAATAGTTTTACAGCACAAATGGTGGATGCTTGGGGGGAGACACACATAACACATTACATGGTGTGTTGCACATTTGATATTTTCAATCAAAATACATCTGTATGCAAAACTAAAGTTTGTTTTTTTTCCAGCACATTCTTTTTGCACATAATGCTTTTTTCCTCGATACTTATGGTTCATTAGGCATTTGGAGCAGCCAAGGGATGAAGTGCTCACACTATCAAGCAAAAGTAGTGTATTTTAAAAATACACGATATGGACGTGGAAGAAAAAAGAGAAAATGCCCTTCACAAGATGTTCAATTGGTTCTACAGAGTTTTAGCACGGGGAGAGAGAAAAAAGACAAGAGAACAAAGAAGTTTAAAACGTAGAATAGAAAAAGTGGTTAGCTTGAGGCAATCACAATCATATTATGCTTCGAGTGCAAAAGACCGATTCTGACGCTGGTTGGAGACAAGGTGGCGTGATGGCAGGCGTTGGGTAGAAATTTAATTTCCTTTTGACACTAACCATTTCTATTGTAAACATGCATTGTCATGCAAACATGATTTGTAAAGGCGACAATTATTAGTCACATGGCTCAAGTTTCATCTCTTTTTTAATTTTTAGTGATTCCATTGAGTTTTTAAAATTTTCAAAAGTTGAAGTACTATATAAGTCAAAACTCACAACTCAAAGTTCATTTCTTGTTTGCACATTTTAGAAGATCCTCTCAAGTCCAAACGTACACGCACTCATATCTTGCACAACATGGATGATACACAAGAGAACACCACCACGCACAACGATGACACCACTACCACTGACAACACTGCAAATCCACAACCAGCACCTCATACAGAATCCACCGCTTCAAATCCACAGCCTCAACCATAAGAACCAACTCCTAAGACCCAACCACTCCCCCAACCTTCAACTACAGAGGATCAAAACACCATGCAACAGATATTTGGTGATCTCTAGCCACTACAGCATGCGAATCGCACACCTCTACTGGACCTCGGAGCATTTGCAGCTCATAACAGACCAACACAAGAAACAGGACATGGAGCTCATGCAACGGCAACACTGAAGATCAAGCAACGGCAACAAATGGAGATCAAGCAACGGCAACATTTGAAGCTCAAGCAGCCGCAACTATGCCGCGGAAATTCCCTTCGCAAATCAAACAAAGGGTGATCAAGGTAATACCCGGTGATCCTGTTTCAATAGCACGAGATGCCAAGAGGAGGAAGAGAATGAGAGAGTTAGAAAAGAAAGAGGCAACAGATAGAAAAGCACAGAAATTTCATGAAGAACAAAGAAGGCAAAGAGAGCAGGAAGAATGGCAGAGAGTCGAGACTGAGAGAGCCCACTTGGCTAATTTACAAGCACGAGTAGAGGCCGAGAAGAGAGTGGAAGAGGACAGGGCTCAGGCTGGGAGCTCTAGGCCAACAAAAATTCCTCAGAGAGCAAAAAAATGTGCGAAAAAGAAAAAGGACAAGCTCACACCTGCAGAGCAGCAAGCCCAAGAAGAGGGGAGGAAGAAGTATAAAAATGACCCTCCTCAATGGGCCAAACAAGCGGCTCCTCCACCACCGCCAATAGTGCAGAAGAAAAGGTGATGGAATCTTGGAACAATTGCTCTATGTGAGATCCGCAAATATCAAAAGAGCACGGAGCTAATAATACCAAAGGCAACTTTTTCTCGGGTGGTAAGAGAAATAATGGACGAATATTCAGATTCAGTCACACGTATTCAGCGTGCGGCTCTTTTGGCTTTACAGGATGGCGCCGAGGACATTTTAGTGGATTTGTCCCAAGATGGTGTATCTTATATGGTGCATGCAAAGCGAGTTACATTAAAAAATACAGATCTAGCTCTAGCGCTCAATCTGAGGAATGAAGGGTGCCTCCATAAGAATTAGTTTTCCCATGTAACCTCTGTTTAATCAGGTTTGTAATCTTTCGATATAATATAGATGACTCGATTTTCTCTCATTCGGTGTAACTCTAATAGTTAATTGTGTAATTTCTAATGTTGAAGTATTTGAATCAATCAAGTAGTTAGATTTCACCTCCTCGACCATCCAAGCACCCTTCTGACGTGGGACGCCTACCGGTGAATATTTTGTGAAACGGAGCCGTTTCGGGTGCGTACGGAGGCCGTGGGGCGACCAAAAGCCACGGTGCCGTGGTGCATAGGGCTTTTTTGCAACCCGTTCTGCATCGTTGGTCATTGCCGTGACTTTTGGTCGTCTCATAGCCTCCGTACGCACCCAAAATGGCTCCGTTTCACAATATATTCATCGTTAGGCATCCCACGTCATACGAGTGCTTGGATGGTTGAGGAGGTGTGAATGCGTTGAAGAAAAAGATTTATTGGCCAATATGTGTAATAGAAAAAAAATTACATAAAGTGACAAACAAAATACAAAAGATAAAATTATTGTATATTGCTCTGGATATTACATTATGGCTGGTTGGTTTTCTTGTAAATTACATCTTTTGGTATAGGGCGAATGGCCGACTTGACACCAAAAGTTTTAACAATTTCTTCTAGGTTTGTCACCCCTTGACCTAGGCTTAAGGCACAGTGGGAGAGGACTAACCCAGGGTGCTTTCCTGTAAAAGCATACAATGCGGCCTCTTGATCCACCAAGATACACTTGTGAGCATTAAGGGTAAGGGAATCTTTAGCAAGGATGGCACTTAATGCCTTGCACTTGAGCAGCTCCACAGAACCATGCTTGGAGAACTCTATGTGTGAAACTCGAAGAATGGATGGCCCCAGATGGCCGAGGTAGTGCCACAGGGAGCTATCTCTACCCATAGGATTGTTGCGTGAACCTCCAGTATGCATTACAAACTTATCAACATGATATGCGGCCTGCAAAACATTTTAAATAACTTCAACACTTGCTATAGGAAACAATTTACTATTGATAAAGTTAAAAAGTGGATACCTCACTTTCCTCATCCATCTCTTCAAGTGTTTTCCTTGTAAGGTCGATGCTAGAGCGATCTTCTCCACCCATAATGGTCAGCGGTTTGTGCGGAAGAAAAATGCTTTTCGGGATGCTTTCATAAAATGAGGCACATGATTTGATTTCCATAAGTGTATTTGCCTTTGTACCAAATTCTGCTCATTTTCACTAGGGAGGAATGCCAAGCTTGGTGGGAGACCTTGGTCCTCAAAGTCAACTTGAAAGTTGACCTTCTATTGCCTTCCACTGGGATCTTTCATGTCCTCACAGATAGCAAGCACTAAGAGCGACTCATCTTCTCTGAGTCCTAGTGTCTTTGCAATGTCATCAAGGAATAAGAAGTGACGACCATCCACCACCACTGCATGCAAAGTGAGAATTTGGAGGTCAGGAGCTTCTTCCATCACCTCGTCTCCCTCTATCATCTCATCTTCCTCCTTAGTGGGGCTGGGATCTTGCAAGAGGACAAGTGCCATAGATGCTTCAGCCTGCTCATCAATCTCTTCAACAAATTCATTTGATTCCTCCACAATGGTTATAGAAGGTTTTTGGTCGGCCTTTTCCTTTGATTTTCCCTTCTCCATGCCCTCAAGCACAAGCAATACCAGAACCATGTCCCAAGAGATGAATTGGGTGCCTATGCACCCCATGCCCAAGTCTATGAGGTCATCCTCATCCTCTGTCCTGTAGTCCCATTCAGTAAGCCCTTTTATAAACCTCAACAAGCGACATGAAAGTTTTTGTCAGCCGCATAGAGGTGTTTGAGAAAATCCAATGGCAACCACGCCATGTTAGATCCCTCGAAGACTATTGCATATTCTTCCATGTGCTCCATCATGTAATCAAGAAAGCTCTGGAATCCCTCTACATGAAGGTTAGCAGTGGCATGCATGTCGATCGTCCCCTCAAACACATTGACTAGTTCATGTGCACGATCTGCAAGTCCTATCTTCTGTAATTGTGTGAGAAGTGCATCAGAAGATGTTGCCATGGGTCTTTTCGCGAAGACGATGGGAAGAGAGCTGAAAGCTTGTGTTTTGTGAATGTGAGAAATGAAGTTTAAAACCTACAAAGTGACTTTTATACTCAATGTCACTTTTTTAAAGCACTTAAAATTAACATCAAGTAAACTTAAAACTATAATTATAAACAAAATCACGGGACAAGCATTGAAAGACACCAACATTGAAAGTCTTCATGCTCGAAACTAAAAAACTTGCATATTTCAAACTTAATCTTGAACAAATTAAAAAATGAGACAGAGATTAAAAACGCCATATGTATTAATGGGAGCGAAATTGTTTTCGTTACAAGCTTTTACATTAATACATCGCGGAAAACCAATGTTTTCACACAGAAAGCTCTTCTCTTTCCTGGAACGAACAACCTTTTCATTGATTACAAAAACATATTGATTGGGCAAGGTATATCTAAGCCTTTAAGATACTCACAAAGGTGACTGAGATTCCAGTCGTTATTCACCGAGATGTCATGCACTGCATTATTGTGGAGGCATATTTGCAGATCAATTGATTCTCTAGGAGCAACATCAGAGTCTAGTGCCTCCCATTATCCCTTCATCAGCTTCCATCTTTTGTAGGGAAAGAGAATTGACAAGCTCTTCTTTGCAATATGGTATTTGCACACCACATTCTCAGCAACTACAGAGCACTTGATTGTATCTCCCTGGTGGATGACCACCTTAGTCTGCCATCCAACTGCAAGGAAACTGTTGATCACACTTTCCCCTTTGCAAGTCCACATTGTTAGTGTCCTGTGAATGCTCTGCAGTCGAAAGATAAACACGAACACACATGAAGGGACATAAACCAAGTTAGGGAAGCTTTATGGGAACCATAGATGCACTTCATTGCTGAATACACATCCATCTCAATTCTCCTTTTGATTGCTGTGATCAAGGCACTATTAGGCTTAGGCCATTCCATACCCTGCAAGGCTGGTGGATGAACTGGAGAAAGATTACCATACCCAGTTTGCCTAGGCGTTACATAAGTATGGTTATAAAAAAAAAGGCCCGTGAGACAAGCTCACGGATGGACAACCAGCACTAGCATAGAGCAGCTTGCCAAGGTCAACATAGATGGCCTCAAAAGTTCCTGTGAAGGACTCTATTGGCTCCCACTCTACAAAATCAGATGGGAATACATCTGCAAACATGAACAAGCAATGAAAGCCTTATAGACATCAAAGCAATATATACAACACAAATATAAATGTACAATCTAAAAAATTGACAGAGGAGTGAAATTATAGTTTGCAGGAAACCTCGATGGAGCCATTGCTGTCTCTAGCTTCAGTTGTGAAGCAACATACACATGTTGCACCTTTGCAAGACGCTTGCCATCATGGGTTTGCTTGAACTCCATGATCCTTCACTTTCAATGGTGTGCTCGAGAAGCCATGTGTCTCCTTGAGACCTTGTGTGCACCTCTTGAGATGAGCTACATTGTCACCCACATCAATCGTTTGAACTCCATCATCACCCAACATCCACTGGCGTCTTATACATTGCTGCATGAAATGAAGTCAATGACACTCCTAGGTCGTCGAGTACCCGATGATGCCATGGAGAATAATGGCACAACCTACAGACAAACACTTATGATTAGAGATTGCACATCCATGTTCTCAGTTGTATAGAGCAAGATTCTTGATGGCACATCAGATGAAGGATACCACTTACTGCTGTACTGCTCCACCTGCTTGTTGGCTTAATTGGAAAGATAATGTTGCAAAGCTTGAGAGGAAAGTAGACCCTCTCTAGAGAGCACAATGGAGAAGGAGCAGGAAACCTGTTGAGGAAAGAAAGAGGGATGATCTAGCAGAAGAATATGCAGCAGATCTTCAACTTTAGGTAGAGATGTTTAGTGAGGCTCATGGAGAAATGGAGAACTTCAGCTTGAGGAGAATGCAGTAAGCTTGAGGAGGGAAAGAAGGTTCAAACTTCTGCTACAGAGCTTTTGGGAGGGAAAACTGAAAGGAAGGAAAGAGAAGCAGAGCTTTTGGGAGGGAAAACTGAAAGTGAAGTGAAGAAAAGTGAAAGATGGTATTGTAGAGAGAGAGAGGGAGGCAATGATCAACACGTTTTTGAAGGGACCCCTTTTTAGGAGAGAGGGGGAGAGAAACTGACAGCCACTAGAGAGAGAAAGTATTGGTTTTTACTCAACTATTTAGAGGAAAGTTTATTTTTTTGAAATTATAAGAGATTTTATCTTTGCATTTTGTAAAAGAGCACAAGTTTGACCACTTACTTTTAGGACCTGTCATACCCACCATTTTAGTCCACATGGCATCCACCCGTTTGCCCCTTCCATAATCTCCTTTTTAATCCCATGGCAAATAAAGAGGCCCCCTTAGACCCCATTCCCTTCCTAATGCATGCAGAACAGAAAAGAGGTAAAAAGAGGCTTGTAATCAATTACAAACCTATCAATGATTGGCTGGAACACAAAAGATTCCCTTTACCTCTGAAAGATGATTTGTTGCGTAGAATCAAGGATTGCCAAGTGTTTTCTAAGTTTGATTTAAAAAGTGGGTTTTGGCAGTTCAAGATTCGACCGGAAGATAGGGCAAAGACAAACTTTATCGTCCCCCAAGGGATGTTCCAGTGGAATGTCTTGCCAATGGAACTCAAGACAACCCCTTCTCTATGTCAGGCAAGGATCAAACGATTTTTTTTAGATTGTAGGCAATTTGTGCTACTTTACATTGATGACATCTTGAAATATTCGAAAGATGCTAAAAGTCATGTCCAACATTTGATAGATTTCATTGCAAAATTAAAGAATACAGGATTTGTACTTAGCCTGAAGAAAATGGAAATCTGCCAAGCAAAAGTATCCTTTTTAGGAGTCGAAATTTTTGTAGGAAAAATTAAGATGTAGGAGCATGTCTTGCAGAAAATTAATCAATATCCTGATCAATTGTCCAATAAAAAAGAATTGCAATCTTTTGTGGGCTGCTTACAGTGGATTGCTCAGCAATACCCTCAACTCACTAAAGATTTATTAATTTTGAAAGAGTTGGATAGATGCAAAATTTCTTCTGGCATGACAAGCTAACCCTTGCAGTGCAAACAATAAAGAAAGTTTTTTAAATCTACCCCCATTGAAGATCCCTACAAATAAACCCCTGGTTGTTTATTCAGATGCATATGAAGAAGCTTGGGGAGGGATACTTTGTGAAATTGACAATAACGAGCCTATTATTTGCCGATGGGAATCAGACAGATTTAGTGATACAGAAACACGGTATCACTCTATTCAGAAGGAACTACTTACTGGCGTCAATACTGTATTAGCTTTTTGGCTATTTCTAAGTCGGACAGGCTTTCATCCTAAGAAGTGATTTAAAGCACTTTGATAAATTTCTTAAAGAGAAAAATGCAAGAAAAGTAGTCAATGCCAGGATCTATCGTTGTGATTATAAGTTGACATTTTTACGAATACGTCCCAGGAATAAAAAATAACATTGCTGACCTTTTGTAAAGAGTCAAAGGAGAGAAAAAAGGACGACAAAAAAAAAGATGACATCAGTAATGACACCACACAAAGGAATAAAGTGTGACATAAGCACTGAGAACAACCAACGAATAAAGTATTTTTACTTCCTAGCGCACTCACTCCCTTATGTCTCGATCACACATTGAGACGCACTTACTAGAAGCTTTTGTATCCATCATGCAAGTGCTCAATCGCCTATATAAGCGAAGCCTTGCATTCTCACAAGGTGTATTTACGACTGAGCCTTTTGTAATCTCTTATGAATCAATATACTGTTTCGTGTTTTTGTACTATCTCTGCGCTAACTCTTCATCGTGTTCAAGCTTTTGTATGCTGTCTGCTTCATTTCCTGCTTCCGCCTAAATTGGTATCAAAGCCAAAACTTGTTATTGTTGTTTTCTATCCGTGAGAGAAATTGAGAGAAATCCTGAGTGTGTACTATCTCTGCGCTAACTGTTCATTGTGTTCAAGCTTCTCTATGCTGTCTGCGGCATCTTTTGTACGTTGTCTGCTTCGTTTCCTGCTTCCGCCTAAATTGGTATCAGAGCTAAAACTTGTTATTGTTGTTGTGTAACCGTGAGAGAAACTGAGAGAAATCCTGAGTGCTTGTGAGGACTCTCTACATCTTGGTGAGAGCAAACTGCCTCTTTTTGCCGCTGTCGCTTAGGCTTTGTGTGCCGCTTAGACATAGGCTTTCCATAAAGCATGATAAGTCTCTCTATACCCCACCGTGTAGTGTTTCGACATATCCGGAGTCCATTGACATTAGAAGGGTTTTCATTCTCTAAAGGCAACAGGCAATTTCAACAATGGCAATGATCGTATCTTCCTTCAAGAAGCTTCTCTCCAACAGCATGGAAGTTGAAGAGCAGAACCCTTCAGGAAAGTGGAGTCTACCGAAATTAAATACCAACCAAATCTATAAACATCAGAAGGTATTTACCCTATCTGTTCATACTTTGTTCCATGAAACCCATGGAAAATTAACTGTAAAAGAGAGTGACACTGACAATCATGTCATACATTTGTTCCAAGAACTTGAAGAGTTTGGAGCAAAGGCTCTTAGTAAAGGACATGAGTTCGTACATATAGGTTATATAGCTATTGGTATAGTTTCCTTGTTTAGACAAGGATTAAATGTATCTTGTATTGGTGCTCTCTTAGATAACCGACATAGAAACCTCCAAGATCAAACCATTAGCATAATTCAGGGTAGTCTATCTAATGTCCCATTTATGTCTAGTGTTATCCTAACTTTCCTGTTACCCTAGCAGATTGTTCTTTCAGTGAGATAGTATCTCTGTTAATTAAAACCAATGGGCTAGATTTGAAATAACAATCTGATCATTTACAAATAGCCTATTGAATAATAGTTTGAACTGTCAATACATGTCTTCCGTCCGTTCATTATTCTGGATATCTATGTAATGATCAATCAAATGAGAAAGGTTAGAATATTGTAATGAAGGTTGATCCAACTTCCCAAGGATGTCT